>NC_073241.2:12520000-12530000 GCF_029281585.2 Gorilla gorilla gorilla
TCCATTCCATTCCATTCCATTCCATTCCATTCCATTCTATTCCATTCCATTCTACTCCATTGAATTCCATTCCATTCCATTCCATTCCATTCCATTCCATTCCATTCCTTTCCATTCCATTTAGTTCTACTCGGGTTGATTCCATTCCATTCCATTCCATTCCATTCCATTCCATTCCATTCCATTACTTTCCATTCCATTGCATTCCAATCCATTCCATTCTACTCGGGTTGACTCCATTCCATTCCATTCCATTCCATTCCATTCCACTATATTCCATTGTATTCCATTCGATTCCGTTCGATTCCATTCCATTCCATTCCATTCCATTCCATTCCATTCCATTCCATTCCATTCGATTCCATTCCATTCCATTCGATTCCATTCCATTCCATTCCATTCCATTCCATTCCATTCCAATCCATTCCATTCTACTCGGGTTGATTCCATTCCATTCCATTCCACTCCATTCCATTCCATTCCATTCCATTCCATTCCTTTCGATTCCATTCCATTCCATTCCATTCCATTCCATTCCATTCCATTCCATTCCATTCCATTCCATTCCATTCCGTTCTACTCGGGTTGATTCCACTCCATTCCATTCCATTCCATTCCATTCCATTCCATTCCATTCCATTCCATTCCATTCCATTCCTTTCCATTCCAACCCATTCCGTTCTACTCGGGTTGTTTCCATTCCATTCCATTCCATTCCGTTCCATTCCATTCCATTCCATTCCATTCCATTCCATTCCATTCGATTCCATTCCATTCCATTCCATTCGAAACCATTCCATTCTACACGGGTTCATCATTCCATTCCATTCCATTCCATTCCATTCCACTTGGGTTCATTCCATTCTATTCCATTCCATTCCATTCCATTCCATTCCACTCGGGTGCATTCCATTCCATTCCATTCCATTCCATTCCATTCCATTCCATTCCATTCCATTCCATTCCATTCCATTCCGTTCTACTCGGCTTGAATCCATTGAGTTCCGTTCCGTTCCGTTCCGTCCCGACACGTCCCGTCCCGTCCCGTCCCGTCCCGTGCCGTTTTACTCGGGTTGATTCCTTTCCATTCCGTTCCGCTCGTTTCCGTTACGTTCCATTCCGTTCCACGCGGGTTGGTTCAATTCCATTCTATTCTATTCTATTCCTTTCCCTTCCTTTCCATTCCATTCCATTCCATTCTACTCGGGTTGATTCCATGCCATTCCGTTCCGCTCCATTCCGTTCCACGCGGGTTGGTTCAATTCCATTCTATTCTATTCTATTCCTTTCCCTTCCATTCCATTCCATTCCATTCCATTCTACTCGGGTTGATTCCATGCCATTCCGTTCCGTTCCATTCCGTCCCATCCCGACCCATCCCATCCCGTCCCGTCCCGTCCCATCCCGTTCCGTTCCACATGGGTTGATTCAATTCCTTTCGTTTACATTGAATTCCATTCCATTCCATTCTACTCGGATTGATTCCATTCCATTCCATTCCATTCCATTCCATTCCATTCCATTCCATTCCATTCCAATCCATTCCATTCTACTTGGGTTGATTCCATTCCATTCCGTTCCATTCCATTCGATTCCATTCAATTCCATTCCATTCCATTCCATTCCATTCCATTCCATTCCATTCCATTCGATTCCATTCTGTTCTACTCGGGTTGATTCCACTCCATTCCATTCCATTCCATTCCATTCTATTCCATTCCATTCCATTCGATTCCATTCTATTCCATTCGATTCCATTCCATTCCATTTCATTTTATTCCATTCCATTCCATTCCATTCTATTCCATTGAATTCCATTCCATTCCATTCCATTCCATTCCGTTCCATTCCGTTCCATTCCATTCCATTCCATTCCATTCCGTTCTACTCGGGTTGATTCCACTCCATTCCATTCCATTCCATTGCATTCCATTCCATTCCATTCCATTCCACTCGGGTTGATCATTCCATTCCATTCCATTCCATTCCATTCCATTCCATTCCATTCCATTCCATTCCATTCCATTCCATTCCATTCCATTCGATTCCATTCTGTTCTACTCGGGTTGATTCCACTCCATTCCATTCCATTCCATTCCATTCCATTCTATTCCATTCCATTCCATTCAATTCCATTCTATTCCATTCGATTCCATTCCATTCCATTTCATTTTATTCCATTCCATTCCTTTCCATTCTATTCCATTGAATTCCATTCCATTCCATTCCATTCCGTTCCATTCCATTCCATTCCATTCCATTCCATTCCATTCCTTTCCATTCCAATCCATTCCATTCTACTCGGGTTGATTCCATTCTATTCCATTCCATTCCATTCCATTCCATTCCATTCCATTCCATTCCATTCCATTCCATTCCATTCCATTCCATTCCATTCCATTCCATTCCATTCCATTCCATTCCATTCCATTCGATTCCATTCCATTCCATTCCATTCCATTCCATTCCATTCCATTCCGTTCTACTCGGGTTGATTCCATTCTATTCCATTCCATTCCGTTCTATTCCATTTGATTCCATTCGATTCCATTCCATTCCATTCCATTCCCTTCCATTCCATTCTATTCCATTGAATTCCATTCCATTCCATTCCATTCCGTTCTACTCTGATTGATTCCATTAAATTCCATTCCATTCCATTCCATTCCATTCCATTCCATTCGATTCCATTCCATTCCATTCCATTCCATTCCATTCCATTCCATTCCATTACAATACATTCCATTCTACTCTGGTTGATTCCATTCCATTCCATTCCATTCCATTCCATTCGTCTCCATTCGATTCCATTCGATTCCATTCCATTCCATTCCATTCCGTTCCATTCCATTCCATTCCATTCCATTCCGTTCTACTCGGGTTGATTCCATTCCATTCCATTCCATTCCATTCCATTCCATTCCATTCCATTCCATTCCATTCCACTCCATTCCATTCGATTCCATTCGATTCCATTCCATTCCATTCCATTCCAATCCATTCCATTCTACTCGGGTTGATTCCATTCCATTCCATTCCATTCCATTCCATTCCATTCCATTCCATTCCATTGCATTCCATTCGATTCCATTAGATTCCATTCCATTCCATTCCATTCCATTCCATTCCATTCCATTCCATTCCATTCTACTCGGGTTGATTCCATTCTATTCCATTCCATTCCATTCCATTCCATTCCATTCCATTCCATTCCATTCCATTTCATTCCATTCCATTCCATTCCATTCCATTTCATTCCATTCCATTCCATTCCATTCCATTTCATTCCATTCCATTCCATTCCATTCCATTCCATTCCATTCCATTCCATTCCATTCCATTCCATTCCATTCGATTCCATTCCATTCCATTCCATTCCATTCCATTCCATTCCGTTCTACTCGGGTTGATTCCATTCTATTCCATTCCATTCCGTTCGATTCCATTTGATTCCATTCGATTCCATTCCATTCCATTCCATTCCCTTCCATTCCATTCTATTCCATTGAATTCCATTCCATTCCATTCCATTCCGTTCTACTCTGATTGATTCCATTAAATTCCATTCCATTCCATTCCATTCCATTCCATTCCATTCCATTCCATTCCATTCCATTCCATTACAATACATTCCATTCTACTCTGGTTGATTCCATTCCATTCCATTCCATTCCATTCCATTCGTCTCCATTCGATTCCATTCGATTCCATTCCATTCCATTCCATTCCATTCCATTCCATTCCATTCCATTCCATTCCATTCCATTCCATTCCGTTCTACTCGGGTTGATTCCATTCCATTCCATTCCATTCCATTCCATTCCATTCCATTCCATTCCATTCCATTTCATTCCATTCCACTCCATTCCATTCGATTCCATTCGATTCCATTCCATTCCATTCCATTCCAATCCATTCCATTCTACTCGGGTTGATTCCATTCCATTCCATTCCATTCCATTCCATTCCATTCCATTCCATTCCATTCCATTCCATTAGATTCCATTCCATTCCATTCTATTCCTTTCCATTCCATTCCATTCCATTCCATTCCGTTCCACTCGGGTTGATTCCATTCTATTCCATTCCATTCCATTCGATTCCATTTGATATCATTCGATTCCATTCCATCCCATTCCATTCCATTCCATTCCATTCCTTTCTACTCGGGTTGATTCCATTCCATTCCATTTCATTCCATTCCATTCCATTCCATTCCATTCCATTCCATTCCATTCCATTCCATTCCATTCGATTCCATTCCATTCCATTCCATTCCATTCCGTTCTAGTCGGGTTGATTCCATTCTATTCCATTCCATTCCATTCCATTCCATTCCATTCCATTCCATTCCATTCCATTCCATTCTATTCCATTCCATTCTACTCCATTGAATTCCATTCCATTCCATTCCATTCCATTCCATTCCATTCCTTTCCATTCCGTTTAGTTCTACTCGGGTTGATTCCATTCCATTCCATTCCATTCCTTTCCATTCCATTCCATTACTTTCCATTCCATTGCATTCCAATCCGTTCCATTCTACTCGGGTTGACTCCATTCCATTCCATTCCATTCCATTCCATTCCATTCCACTATATTCCATTGTATTCCATTCGATTCCGTTCGATTCCATTCCATTCCATTCCATTCCATTCCATTCCATTCCATTCCATTCGATTCCATTCCATTCCATTCGATTCCATTCCATTCCATTCCATTCCATTCCATTCCATTCCATTCCAATCCATTCCATTCTACTCGGGTTGATTCCATTCCATTCCATTCCATTCCATTCCATTCCATTCCATTCCATTCCATTCCGTTCTAGTCGGGTTGATTCCATTCTATTCCATTCCATTCCATTCCATTCCATTCCATTCCATTCCATTCCATTCTATTCCATTCCATTCTACTCCATTGAATTCCATTCCATTCCATTCAATTCCATTCCATTCCATTCCTTTCCATTCCATTTAGTTCTACTCGGGTTGATTCCATTCCATTCCATTCCATTCCATTCCATTCCATTCCATTCCTTTCCATTCCATTACTTTCCATTCCATTGCATTCCAATCCATTCCATTCTACTCGGGTTGACTCCATTCCATTCCATTCCATTCCATTCCATTCCATTCCATTCCATTCCATTATATTCCATTCTATTCCATTCGATTCCGTTCGATTCCATTCCATTCCAATCCATTCCATTCCATTCCATTTCATTCCATTCCATTCGATTCCATTCCATTCCATTCGATTCCATTCCATTCCATTCCATTCCATTCCATTCCATTCCATTCCATTCACTCCATTCCGTTCTACTCGGGTTGATTCCATTGAGTTTGGTTCCGTCCCGTCCCGTCCCGTCCCGTCCCGTCCCGTCCCGTCCCGTGCCGTTTTACTCAGGTTGATTCCTTTCCATTCCGTTCCGCTCGTTTCCGTTACGTTCCATTCCGTTCCACGCGGGTTGGTTCAATTCCATTCTATTCTATTCTATTCCTTTCCCTTCCATTCCATTCCATTCCATTCCATTCTACTCGGGTTGATTCCATGCCATTCCGTTCCGTTCCATTCCGTCCCATTCCGACCCGTGCCATCCCGTCCCGTCCCGTCCCATCCCGTTCCAATCCACATGGGTTGATTCAATTCCTTTCGGTTACATTGAACTCCATTCCATTCCATTCTACTCGGATTGATTCCATTCCATTCCATTCCATTCCATTCCATTCCATTCCATTCCATTCCAATCCATTCCATTCTACTCGGTTTGATTCCATTCTATGCCATTCCATTCCATTCCATTCCATTCCATTCCATTTCATTCCATTCCATTCCATTCCATTCCATTCCATTCCATTCCACTGGATTCCATTCCATTCCATTCCATTCCATTCCATTCAATTCCATTCCGTTCTACTCGGGTTGATTCCATTCTATTCCATTCCATTCCGTTCGATTCCATTTGATTCCATTCGATTCCATTCCATTCCATTCCATTCCCTTCCATTCCATTCTATTCCATTGAATTCCATTCCATTCCATTCCATTCCATTCCATTCCATTCCATTCCATTCCATTCCAATACATTCCATTCTACTCTGGTTGATTCCATTCCATTCCATTCCATTCCATTCCATTCGTCTCCATTCGATTCCATTCCATTCCATTCCATTGTATTCCATTGAATTCCATTGAATTCCATTCCATTCCATTCCATTCCATTCCATTCCATTCCATTCCATTCCATTCCATTCCATTACGTTCTACTCGGGTTGATTCCACTCCATTCCATTCCATTCCATTCCATTCCATTCGTCTCCTTTCGATTCCATTCGATTCCATTCCATTCTATTCCATTGAATTCCATTCCATTCCATTCCATTCCGTTCCATTCCATTCCATTCCATTCCATTCCATTCCATTCCATTCTATTCCATTCCATTCCATTCCATTCCGTTCTACTCGGGTTGATTCCATTCTATTCCATTCCATTCCGTTCGATTCCATTTGATTCCATTCGATTCCATTCCATTCCATTCCATTCCCTTCCATTCCATTCTATTCCATTGAATTCCATTCCATTCCATTCCATTCCATTCCATTCCATTCCATTCCGTTCTACTCTGATTGATTCCATTCCATTCCATTCCATTCCATTCCATTCCATTCCATTCCATTCCATTCCATTCCATTCCATTCCAATACATTCCATTCTACTCTGGTTGATTCCATTCCATTCCATTCCATTGCATTCCATTCGTCTCCATTCGATTCCATTCCATTCCATTCCATTCTATTCCATTGAATTCCATTGAATTCCATTCCATTCCATTCCATTCCATTCCATTCCATTCCATTCCATTCCATTCCATTCCATTCCATTCCGTTCTACTCGGGTTGATTCCATTCTATTCCATTCCATTCCGTTCGATTCCATTTGATTCCATTCGATTCCATTCCATTCCATTCCATTCCCTTCCATTCCATTCTATTCCATTGAATTCCATTCCATTCCATTCCATTCCATTCCGTTCTACTCTGATTGATTCCATTCCATTCCATTCCATTCCATTCGATTCCATTCCATTCCATTCCATTCCATTCCATTCCATTCCATTCCATTCCAATCCATTCCATTCTACTCGGGTTGATTCCATTCCATTCCATTCCATTCCATTCCATTCGTCTCCATTCGATTCCATTCCATTCCATTCCATTCTATTCCATTGAATTCCATTGAATTCCATTCCATTCCATTCCATTCCGTTCTACTCGGGTTGATTCCACTCCATTCCATTCCATTCCATTCCATTCCATTCCATTCCATTCCATTCGTCTCCATTCGATTCCATTCGATTCCATTCCATTCTATTCCATTGAATTCCATTCAATTCCGTTCCATTCCATTCCATTCCATTCCATTCCATTCCATTCCATTCCATTCCGTTCTACTCGGGTTGATTCCATTCCATTCCATTCCATTCCATTCCGTTCTACTCGGGTTGATTCCATTCCATTCCATTCCATTCCATTCCATTCCATTCCATTCCACTCCATTCCATTCGATTCCATTCGATTCCATTCCATTCCATTCCATTCCATTCCAATCCATTCCGTTCTACTCGGGTTGATTCCATTCCATTCCATTCCATTCCAACCCATTCCAATCCATTCCATTCCATTCCATTCGATTCCATTCCATTCCATTCCATTCCAATCCATTCCATTCTACTCGGGTTGATTCCATTCCATTCCATTCCATTCCATTCCATTCCATTCCATTCCATTCCATTCCATTCCATTCCACTCGATTCCACTCCATTCTTTCCATTCCATTCCAATCCATTCCACTCTACTCGGGTGGATTCCATTCCGTTCCATTCCATTCCATTCCATTCCATTCCATTCCATTCCACTCCATTTGATTCCATTCCATTCCATTCCATTCCATTCCATTCCATTCCATTCCATTCCATTCCATTCCATTCCTTTCTAGTCGGGTTGATTCCATGCTATTCCATTCCATTCCATTCCATTCCATTCCATTCCATTCCATTCCATTCCATTCTATTCCATTCCATTCTACTCCATTGAATTCCATTCCATTCCATTCTATTCCATTCCATTCCATTCCTTTCCATTCCATTTAGTTCTACTCGGGTTGATTCCATTCCATTCCATTCCATTCCATTCCATTCCATTCCATTCCATTCCATTAATTTCCATTCCATTCCATTCCAATCCATTCCATTCTACTCGGGTTGACTCCATTCCATTCCATTCCATTCCATTCCATTCCATTCCATTCCATTCCATTCGATTCCGTTCGATTCCATTCCATTCCATTCCATTCCATTCCATTCCATTCCATTCCATTGCATTCAATTCCATTCGATTCCATTCGATTCCATTCCATTCCATTCCATTCCAATCCATTCCATTCCACTCGGGTTGATTCCATTCCATTCCATTCCATTCCATTCCATTCCATTCCATTCCATTCCATTCCATTCCATTCCATTCCATTCCATTCTATTCCTTTTGATTCCATTCCATTCCATTAAATTCCATTCCATTCCATTCCATTCCATTCCATCTCATTCCATTCCATTCCATTCCATTCCATTCCATTCCATTCCGTTCTACTCGGGTTGATTCCACTCCATTCCATTCCATTCCATTCCATACCATTCCATTCGATTCCATTCCATTCCATTCCATTCCATTCCATTCCATTCCATTCCATTCCATTCCATTCCATTCCATTCCGTTCTAGTCGGGTTGATTCCATTCTATTCCATTCCATTCCATTCCATTCCATTCCATTCCATTCCATTCCATTCCATTCCATTCCATTCCATTCTATTCCATTCCATTCTACTCCATTGAATTCCATTCCATTCCATTCAATTCCATTCCATTCCATCCCTTTCCATTCCATTTAGTTCTACTCGGGTTGATTCCATTCCATTCCATTCCATTCCATTCCATTCCATTCCATTCCATTCCATTCAATTCCATTCCATTCCGTTACTTTCCATTCCATTCCATTCCAATCCATTCCATTCTACTCGGGTTGACTCCATTCCATTCCATTCCTTTCCTTTCCATTATATTCCATTCTATTCCATCCGATTCCGTTCGATTCCATTCCATTCCATTCCATTCCATTCCATTCCATTGCATTCCATTCCATTCCATTCCATTCCATTCCGTTCTACTCGGGTTGATTCCATTCCATTCCTTTGCATTCCATTCCATTCCATTCCATTCCATTCCATTCCTTTCCATTCCATTCCATTCCATTCCAATCCATTCCATTCTACTCGGGTTGATTCCATTCCATTCCATTGCATTCGACTACATTCGATTCCATTCAATTCCATTCCATTCCATTCCGTTCCATTCCATTCCATTCCATTGCATTCTATTCCATTGAATTCCATTCCATTCCATTCCATTCCATTCCATTCCATTCCATTCCATTCCGTACCATTCCGTTCTACTCGGGTTGATTCCATTCCATTCCATTCCATTCCATTCCATTCCATTCCATTCCATTCCATTCCATTCTAATCTATTCCATTCTATTCAATTCGATTCCATTCGATTCAATTCAATTCCATTCAATTCCTTTCCATTCCATTCCAATCCATTCCATTCTACTCGGGTTGATTCCATTCCATTCCATTCCATTCCATTCCATTCCATTCCATTCCATTCCATTCCATTCCATTCCATTCGATTCCATTCGATTCCATTCCATTCCATTCCATTCCATTCCATTCCATTCCATTCCATTCCAATCTATTCCATTCGATTCCATTCCATTCCTTTCCATTCCATTCCATTCCATTCCATTCCATTCCATTCCAATCCATTCCATTCTACTTGTGTTGATTCCATTCCATTCCATTCCATTCCATTCCATTCCATTCCATTCCATTCCATTCCATTCCATTCCATTCCATTCCATTCCGTTCTACTCGGGTTGATT
>NC_073241.2:12535000-12652500 GCF_029281585.2 Gorilla gorilla gorilla
ATTCCATTCCATTCCGTTCTACTCGGCTTGAATCCATTGAGTTCCGTTCCGTTCCGTTCCGTCCCGACACGTCCCGTCCCGTCCCGTCCCGTCCCGTGCCGTTTTACTCGGGTTGATTCCTTTCCATTCCGTTCCGCTCGTTTCCGTTACGTTCCATTCCGTTCCACGCGGGTTGGTTCAATTCCATTCTATTCTATTCTATTCCTTTCCCTTCCTTTCCATTCCATTCCATTCCATTCTACTCGGGTTGATTCCATGCCATTCCGTTCCGCTCCATTCCGTTCCACGCGGGTTGGTTCAATTCCATTCTATTCTATTCTATTCCTTTCCCTTCCATTCCATTCCATTCCATTCCATTCTACTCGGGTTGATTCCATGCCATTCCGTTCCGTTCCATTCCGTCCCATCCCGACCCATCCCATCCCGTCCCGTCCCGTCCCATCCCGTTCCGTTCCACATGGGTTGATTCAATTCCTTTCGTTTACATTGAATTCCATTCCATTCCATTCTACTCGGATTGATTCCATTCCATTCCATTCCATTCCATTCCATTCCATTCCATTCCATTCCATTCCAATCCATTCCATTCTACTTGGGTTGATTCCATTCCATTCCGTTCCATTCCATTCGATTCCATTCAATTCCATTCCATTCCATTCCATTCCATTCCATTCCATTCCATTCCATTCGATTCCATTCTGTTCTACTCGGGTTGATTCCACTCCATTCCATTCCATTCCATTCCATTCTATTCCATTCCATTCCATTCGATTCCATTCTATTCCATTCGATTCCATTCCATTCCATTTCATTTTATTCCATTCCATTCCATTCCATTCTATTCCATTGAATTCCATTCCATTCCATTCCATTCCATTCCGTTCCATTCCGTTCCATTCCATTCCATTCCATTCCATTCCGTTCTACTCGGGTTGATTCCACTCCATTCCATTCCATTCCATTGCATTCCATTCCATTCCATTCCATTCCACTCGGGTTGATCATTCCATTCCATTCCATTCCATTCCATTCCATTCCATTCCATTCCATTCCATTCCATTCCATTCCATTCCATTCCATTCGATTCCATTCTGTTCTACTCGGGTTGATTCCACTCCATTCCATTCCATTCCATTCCATTCCATTCTATTCCATTCCATTCCATTCAATTCCATTCTATTCCATTCGATTCCATTCCATTCCATTTCATTTTATTCCATTCCATTCCTTTCCATTCTATTCCATTGAATTCCATTCCATTCCATTCCATTCCGTTCCATTCCATTCCATTCCATTCCATTCCATTCCATTCCTTTCCATTCCAATCCATTCCATTCTACTCGGGTTGATTCCATTCTATTCCATTCCATTCCATTCCATTCCATTCCATTCCATTCCATTCCATTCCATTCCATTCCATTCCATTCCATTCCATTCCATTCCATTCCATTCCATTCCATTCCATTCCATTCGATTCCATTCCATTCCATTCCATTCCATTCCATTCCATTCCATTCCGTTCTACTCGGGTTGATTCCATTCTATTCCATTCCATTCCGTTCTATTCCATTTGATTCCATTCGATTCCATTCCATTCCATTCCATTCCCTTCCATTCCATTCTATTCCATTGAATTCCATTCCATTCCATTCCATTCCGTTCTACTCTGATTGATTCCATTAAATTCCATTCCATTCCATTCCATTCCATTCCATTCCATTCGATTCCATTCCATTCCATTCCATTCCATTCCATTCCATTCCATTCCATTACAATACATTCCATTCTACTCTGGTTGATTCCATTCCATTCCATTCCATTCCATTCCATTCGTCTCCATTCGATTCCATTCGATTCCATTCCATTCCATTCCATTCCGTTCCATTCCATTCCATTCCATTCCATTCCGTTCTACTCGGGTTGATTCCATTCCATTCCATTCCATTCCATTCCATTCCATTCCATTCCATTCCATTCCATTCCACTCCATTCCATTCGATTCCATTCGATTCCATTCCATTCCATTCCATTCCAATCCATTCCATTCTACTCGGGTTGATTCCATTCCATTCCATTCCATTCCATTCCATTCCATTCCATTCCATTCCATTGCATTCCATTCGATTCCATTAGATTCCATTCCATTCCATTCCATTCCATTCCATTCCATTCCATTCCATTCCATTCTACTCGGGTTGATTCCATTCTATTCCATTCCATTCCATTCCATTCCATTCCATTCCATTCCATTCCATTCCATTTCATTCCATTCCATTCCATTCCATTCCATTTCATTCCATTCCATTCCATTCCATTCCATTTCATTCCATTCCATTCCATTCCATTCCATTCCATTCCATTCCATTCCATTCCATTCCATTCCATTCCATTCGATTCCATTCCATTCCATTCCATTCCATTCCATTCCATTCCGTTCTACTCGGGTTGATTCCATTCTATTCCATTCCATTCCGTTCGATTCCATTTGATTCCATTCGATTCCATTCCATTCCATTCCATTCCCTTCCATTCCATTCTATTCCATTGAATTCCATTCCATTCCATTCCATTCCGTTCTACTCTGATTGATTCCATTAAATTCCATTCCATTCCATTCCATTCCATTCCATTCCATTCCATTCCATTCCATTCCATTCCATTACAATACATTCCATTCTACTCTGGTTGATTCCATTCCATTCCATTCCATTCCATTCCATTCGTCTCCATTCGATTCCATTCGATTCCATTCCATTCCATTCCATTCCATTCCATTCCATTCCATTCCATTCCATTCCATTCCATTCCATTCCGTTCTACTCGGGTTGATTCCATTCCATTCCATTCCATTCCATTCCATTCCATTCCATTCCATTCCATTCCATTTCATTCCATTCCACTCCATTCCATTCGATTCCATTCGATTCCATTCCATTCCATTCCATTCCAATCCATTCCATTCTACTCGGGTTGATTCCATTCCATTCCATTCCATTCCATTCCATTCCATTCCATTCCATTCCATTCCATTCCATTAGATTCCATTCCATTCCATTCTATTCCTTTCCATTCCATTCCATTCCATTCCATTCCGTTCCACTCGGGTTGATTCCATTCTATTCCATTCCATTCCATTCGATTCCATTTGATATCATTCGATTCCATTCCATCCCATTCCATTCCATTCCATTCCATTCCTTTCTACTCGGGTTGATTCCATTCCATTCCATTTCATTCCATTCCATTCCATTCCATTCCATTCCATTCCATTCCATTCCATTCCATTCCATTCGATTCCATTCCATTCCATTCCATTCCATTCCGTTCTAGTCGGGTTGATTCCATTCTATTCCATTCCATTCCATTCCATTCCATTCCATTCCATTCCATTCCATTCCATTCCATTCTATTCCATTCCATTCTACTCCATTGAATTCCATTCCATTCCATTCCATTCCATTCCATTCCATTCCTTTCCATTCCGTTTAGTTCTACTCGGGTTGATTCCATTCCATTCCATTCCATTCCTTTCCATTCCATTCCATTACTTTCCATTCCATTGCATTCCAATCCGTTCCATTCTACTCGGGTTGACTCCATTCCATTCCATTCCATTCCATTCCATTCCATTCCACTATATTCCATTGTATTCCATTCGATTCCGTTCGATTCCATTCCATTCCATTCCATTCCATTCCATTCCATTCCATTCCATTCGATTCCATTCCATTCCATTCGATTCCATTCCATTCCATTCCATTCCATTCCATTCCATTCCATTCCAATCCATTCCATTCTACTCGGGTTGATTCCATTCCATTCCATTCCATTCCATTCCATTCCATTCCATTCCATTCCATTCCTTTCGATTCCATTCCATTCCATTCCATTCCATTCCATTCCATTCCATTCCATTCCATTCCATTCCGTTCTACTCGGGTTGATTCCACTCCATTCCATTCCATTCCATTCCATTCCATTCCATTCCATTCCATTCCATTCCTTTCCATTCCAACCCATTCCGTTCTACTCGGGTTGATTCCATTCCATTCCATTCCATTCTGTTCCATTCCATTCCATTCCATTCCATTCCATTCCATTCCATTCGATTCCATTCCATTCCATTCCATTCGAAACCATTCCATTCTACACGGTTTCATCATTCCATTCCATTCCATTCCATTCCATTCCACTTGGGTTCATTCCATTCTATTCCATTCCATTCCATTCCATTCCATTCCACTCGGGTGCATTCCATTCCATTCCATTCCATTCCATTCCATTCCATTCCATTCCATTCCATTCCATTCCATTCCATTCCATTCCATTCCATTCCGTTCTACTCGGCTTGAATCCATTGAGTTCCGTTCCGTTCCGTTCCGTCCCGACACGTCCCGTCCCGTCCCGTCCCGTCCCGTGCCGTTTTACTCGGGTTGATTCCTTTCCATTCCGTTCCGCTCGTTTCCATTACGTTCCATTCCGTTCCACGCGGGTTGGTTCAATTCCATTCTATTCTATTCTATTCCTTTCCCTTCCATTCCATTCCATTCCATTCCATTCTACTCGGGTTGATTCCATGCCATTCCGTTCCGCTCCATTCCGTTCCACGCGGGTTGGTTCAATTCCATTCTATTCTATTCTATTCCTTTCCCTTCCATTCCATTCCATTCCATTCCATTCCATTCTACTCGGGTTGATTCCATGCCATTCCGTTCCGTTCCATTCCATCCCATCCCGACCCATCCCATCCCGTCCCGTCCCGTCCCATCCCGTTCCGTTCCACATGGGTTGATTCAATTCCTTTCGTTTACATTGAATTCCATTCCATTCCATTCTACTCGGATTGATTCCATTCCATTCCATTCCATTCCATTCCATTCCATTCCATTCCATTCCATTCCATTCCAATCCATTCCATTCTACTTGGGTTGATTCCATTCCATTCCGTTCCATTCCATTCGATTCCATTCAATTCCATTCCATTCCATTCCATTCCATTCCATTCCATTCCATTCCATTCCATTCCATTCGATTCCATTCTGTTCTACTCGGGTTGATTCCACTCCATTCCATTCCATTCCATTCCATTCTATTCCATTCCATTCCATTCGATTCCATTCTATTCCATTCGATTCCATTCCATTCCATTTCATTTTATTCCATTCCATTCCATTCCATTCTATTCCATTGAATTCCATTCCATTCCATTCCATTCCATTCCGTTCCATTCCATTCCATTCCATTCCATTCCATTCCATTCCGTTCTACTCGGGTTGATTCCACTCCATTCCATTCCATTCCATTGCATTCCATTCCATTCCATTCCATTCCACTCGGTTTGATCATTCCATTCCATTCCATTCCATTCCATTCCATTCCATTCCATTCCATTCCATTCCATTCCATTCCATTCCATTCGATTCCATTCTGTTCTACTCGGGTTGATTCCACTCCATTCCATTCCATTCCATTGCATTCCATTCTATTCCATTCCATTCCATTCAATTCCATTCTATTCCATTCGATTCCACTCCATTCCATTTCATTTTATTCCATTCCATTCCTTTCCATTCTATTCCATTGAATTCCATTCCATTCCATTCCATTCCGTTCCATTCCATTCCATTCCATTCCATTCCATTCCATTCCATTCCTTTCCATTCCAATCCATTCCATTCTACTCGGGTTGATTCCATTCTATTCCATTCCATTCCATTCCATTCCATTCCATTCCATTCCATTCCATTCCATTCCATTCCATTCCATTCCATTCCATTCCATTCCATTCCATTCCATTCCGTTCTACTCGGGTTGATTCCATTCTATTCCATTCCATTCCGTTCGATTCCATTTGATTCCATTCGATTCCATTCCATTCCATTCCATTCCCTTCCATTCCATTCTATTCCATTGTATTCCATTCCATTCCATTCCATTCCGTTCTACTCTGATTGATTCCATTAAATTCCATTCCATTCCATTCCATTCCATTCCATTCCATTCGATTCCATTCCATTCCATTCCATTCCATTCCATTCCATTCCATTCCATTACAATACATTCCATTCTACTCTGGTTGATTCCATTCCATTCCATTCCATTCCATTCCATTCGTCTCCATTCGATACCATTCGATTCCATTCCATTCCATTCCATTCCATTCCATTCCATTCCATTCCATTCCATTCCGTTCTACTCGGGATGATTCCATTCCATTCCATTCCATTCCATTCCATTCCATTCCATTCCATTCCATTCCATTCCACTCCATTCCATTCGATTCCATTCGATTCCATTCAATTCCATTCCATTCCAATCCATTCCATTCTACTCGGGTTGATTCCATTCCATTCCATTCCATTCCATTCCATTCCATTCCATTCCATTCCATTCCATTCCATTCCATTGCATTCCATTCGATTCCATTAGATTCCATTCCATTCCATTCCATTCCATTCCATTCCATTCCATTCCATTCCATTCCATTCCATTCCGTTCCACTCGGGTTGATTCCATTCTATTCCATTCCATTCCATTCGATTCCATTTGATATCATTCGATTCCATTCCATCCCATTCCATTCCATTCCATTCCATTCCTTTCTACTCGGGTTGATTCCATTCCATTCCATTTCATTCCATTCCATTCCATTCCATTCCATTCCATTCCATTCCATTCCATTCCATTCCATTCCATTCCATTCGATTCCATTCCATTCCATTCCATTCCATTCCGTTCTAGTCGGGTTGATTCCATTCTATTCCATTCCATTCCACTCCATTCCATTCCATTCCATTCCATTCCATTCCATTCCATTCCATTCCATTCCATTCCATTCTATTCCATTCCATTCTACTCCATTGAATTCCATTCCATTCCATTCCATTCCATTCCATTCCATTCCATTCCATTCCTTTCCATTCCATTTAGTTCTACTCGGGTTGATTCCATTCCATTCCATTCCATTCCATTCCATTCCATTCCATTCCATTCCATTCCATTCCATTCCACTATATTCCATTCTTTTCCATTCGATTCCGTTCGATTCCATTCCATTCCATTCCATTCCATTCCATTCCATTCCATTCCATTCCATTCCATTCCATTCCATTCCATTCCATTCCATTCCATTCCATTCCATTCCATTTACTCCATTCCGTTCTACTCGGGTTGATTCCATTGAGTTTGGTTCCGTCCCGTCCCGTCCCGTCCCGTCCCGTCCCGTCCCGTCCCGTGCCGTTTTACTCAGTTTGATTCCTTTCCATTCCGTTCCGCTCGTTTCCGTTACGTTCCATTCCGTTCCACGCGTGTTGGTTCAATTCCATTCTATTCTATTCTATTCCTTTCCCTTCCATTCCATTCCATTCCATTCCATTCTACTCGGGTTGATTCCATGCCATTCCGTTCCGTTCCATTCCGTCCCATTCCCACCCGTCCCATCCCGTCCCGTCCCGTCCC
The DNA here is from genome assembly GCF_029281585.2 of Gorilla gorilla gorilla. Classification (NCBI taxonomy): domain Eukaryota; kingdom Metazoa; phylum Chordata; class Mammalia; order Primates; family Hominidae; genus Gorilla; species Gorilla gorilla. The sequence continues at coordinate 12,542,459 of NC_073241.2, forward strand.
ATCCCGTTCCAATCTACGTGGGTTGATTCAATTCCTTTCGGTTACATTGAACTCCATTCCATTCCATTCTACTCGGATTGATTCCATTCCATTCCATTCCATTCCATTCCATTCCATTCCATTCCATTCCATTCCAATCCATTCCATTCTACGCGGGTTGATTCAATTCTATGCCATTCCATTCCATTCCATTCCATTCCATTCCATTCCATTCCATACCATTTCATTCCATTCCATTCCATTCCGTTTCATTCCATTCCATTCCATTCCATTCCATTCCATTCCATTCCATTTCATTCCATTCCATTCCATTCCATTCCATTCCATTCCATTCCAATCCATTCCATTCTACTCGGGTTGATTCCATTCCATTCCATTCGATTTCATTCCATTCCATTCCATTCCATTCCATTCCATTCCATTCCATTCCATTCCATTCCATTCCATTCCGTTCTACTCGGGTTGATTCCATTCTATTCCATTCCATTCTGTTCGATTCCATTTGATTCCATTCGATTCCTTTCCATTCCATTCCGTTCCCTTCCATTCCATTCTATTCCATTGAATTCCATTCCATTCCATTCCATTCCATTCCATTCCATTCCGTTCTACTCTGATTGATTCCATTCCATTCCATTCCATTCCATTCCATTCCATTCCATTCCATTCCATTCCATTCCATTCCATTCCATTCCAATACATTCCATTCTACTCTGGTTGATTCCATTCCATTCCATTCCATTCCATTCCATTCGTCTCCATTCGATTCCATTCCATTCCATTCCATTCCAAACCATTCCATTCTACTCGGGTTCATCATTCCATTCCATTCCATTGCATTCCATTCGATTCGATTCCATTCCATTCCATTCCATTCCATTCCGTTCCACTCGGGTTGATTCCATTCTATTCCATTCCATTCTATTCGATTCCATTCGATATCATTCGATTCCATTCCATTCCATTCCATTCCATTCCATTCCATTCCGTTCTACTCAGGTTGATTCCATTCCATTCCATTCGATTCCATTCCATTCCATTCCATTCCATTCCATTCCATTCCATTCCATTCCATTCCATTCCATTCTACTCGGGTTGATTCCATTCTATTCCATTCCATTCCATTCGATTCCATTCGATATCATTCGATTCCATTCCATTCCATTCCATTCCATTCCATTCCATTCCATTCCATTCCATTCCATACCATTCCAATCCATTCCATTCCATTCCATTCCGTTCTACTCGGGTTGATTCCATTCCATTCCATTCCAGTCCATTCCATTCCATTCCATTCCACTCGGGTTGATCATTCCATTCCATTCCATTCCATTCCATTCCATTCCATTCCATTCCATTCCAATCGGGCTCATTCCATTCCATTCCATTCAATTCCATTCCATTCCATTCCATTCCATTCCATTCCATTCCATTCCATTCCGTTCTACTCCGTTTGATTTCCATTCCATTCCATTCCATTCCATTCCATTCCATTCCATTCCATTCCATTCCATTCCATTCTATTCTATTCCTTTCCATTTACTCCATTCCGTTCTACTCGGGTTGATTCCATTGAGTTTGGTTCCGTTCCGTTCCGTCACGTCCCGTCCCGTCCCGTCCCGTCCCGTGCCGTTTTACTCGGGTTGATTCCTTTCAATTCCGTTCCGCTCGTTTCCGTTGCGTTCCATTCCGTTCCACGCTGGTTGGTTCAATTCCATTCTATTCTATTCTATTCCTTTCCATTCCATTCCATTCCATTCCATTCCATTCTACTCGGGTTGATTCCATGCCATTCCATTCCGTTCCATTCCGTCCCTTCCCGACCCGTCCCATCACGTCCCGTCCCGTCCCATCCCGTTCCGTTCCACATGGGTTGATTCAATTCCTTTCGGTTACATTGAATTCCATTCCATTCCATTCTACTCGGATTGATTCCATTCCATTCCATTCCATTCCATTCCATTCCATTCCATTCCATTCCATTCCATTCCATTCCATTCCTTTCCATTCCAATCCATTCCATTCTACTCGGGTTGATTCCATTCTATTCCATTCCATTCCATTCCATTCCATTCCATTCCATTCCATTCCATTCCATTCCATTTCATTCCATTCCATTCCATTCCATTCCATTCCATTCCATTCCATTCCATTCCATTCCATTCCATTCGATTCCATTCCATTCCATTCCATTCCATTCCATTCCATTCCGTTCTACTCGGGTTGATTCCATTCCATTCCATTCCATTCCATTCCATTCCATTCCATTCCATTCCATTCCATTCCATTCCATTCCACTCCATTCCATTCGATTCCATTCGATTCCATTCGATTCCATTCCATTCCATTCCATTCCATTCCATTCCATTCTATTCCATTCCATTCCATTCCATTCCATTCCATTCGATTCCATTCCATTCCATTCCATTCCATTCCATTCCATTCCATTCCATTCCATTCCATTCCATTCCATTCTATTCCATTCCATTCCATTCCATTCAATTCCATTCCATTCCATTCCAATCCATTCCCTTCCGTTCTATTCGGGTTGATTCCATTCCATTCCATTCCATTCCATTCCATTCCATTCCATTCCATTCCACTCCATTGCATTCCATTCGATTCCATTCGATTCCATTCCATTCCATTCCATTCCATTCCATTCCATTCCATTCCATTCCATTCCATTCTATTCCATTCCATTCCATTCCATTCCATTCTATTCCATTCCATTCCATTCCGTTCCACTCGGGTTGATTCCATTCTATTCCATTCCATTCCATTCGATTCCATTCGATATCATTCGATTCCATTCCATTCCATTCCATTCCATTCCATTCCATTCCATTCCATTCTATTCCATTCCATTCCATTCCATTCCATTCTATTCCATTCCATTCCATTCCGTTCTACTCGGGTTGATTCCATTCCATTCCATTTCATTCCATTCCATTCCATTCCATTCCATTCCATTCCATTCGATTCCATTCGATTCCATTCGATTCCATTCCATTCCATTCCATCCCAATCCATTCCATTCTACTCCATTGAATTCCATTCCATTCCATTCTATTCCATTCCATTCCATTCCTTTCCATTCCATTTAGTTCTACTCGGGTTGATTCCATTCCATTCCATTCCATTCCTTTCCATTCCATTCCAATCCATTCCATTCCATTACTTTCCATTCCATTCCATTCCAATCCATTCCATTCTACTCGGGTTGACTCCATTCCATTCCATTCCATTACATTACATTCCATTATACTCCATTCCATTCCATTCGATTCCGTTCGATTCCATTCCATTCCATTCCATTCCATTCCATTCCATTCCATTCCATTCGATTCCATTCCATTCCATTCGATTCCATTCCATTCCATTCCATTCCATTCCATTCCAATCCATTCCATTCTACTCGGGTTGATTCCATTCCATTCCATTCCATTCCATTCGATTCCATTCCATTCCATTCCATTCCGTTCTACTCGGGTTGATTCCACTCCATTCCATTCCATTCCATTCCATTCCTTTCCATTCCATTCCATTCCAACCCATTCCGTTCTACTCGGGTTGATTCCATTCCATTCCATTCCATTCCGTTCCATTCCATTCCATTCCATTCCATTCCATTCCATTCGATTCCATTCCATTCCATTCCATTCCAAACCATTCCATTCTACTCGGGTTCATCATTCCATTCCATTCCATTCCATTCCATTCCACTCGGGTTCATTCCATTCCATTCCATTCCATTCCATTCCATTCCATTCCCCACGGGTGCATTCCATTCCATTCCATTCCATTCCATTCCATTCCATTCCATTCCATTCCGTTCTACTCAGGTTGATTTCCATTCCATTCCATTCCATTCCATTCCATTCCATTCCATTCCATTCCATTCCATTCCATTCCATTCCATTCCATTCGATTCCATTCCATTCCATTCGATTCCATTCCATTCCATTCCATTCCATTCCATTCCATTCCATTCCAATCCATTCCATTCTACTCGGGTTGATTCCATTCCATTCCATTCCATTCCATTCCATTCCATTCCATTCCATTCCGTTCTACTCGGGTTGATTCCACTCCATTCCATTCCATTCCATTCCATTCCTTTCCATTCCATTCCATTCCAACCCATTCCGTTCTACTCGGGTTGATTCCATTCCATTCCATTCCATTCCGTTCCATTCCATTCCATTCCATTCCATTCCATTCCATTCGATTCCATTCCATTCCATTCCATTCCAAACCATTCCATTCTACTCGGGTTCATCATTCCATTCCATTCCATTCCATTCCATTCCACTCGGGTTCATTCCATTCCATTCCATTCCATTCCATTCCCCTCGGGTGCATTCCATTCCATTCCATTCCATTCCATTCCATTCCATTCCATTCCATTCCATTCCGTTCTACTCAGGTTGATTTCCATTCCATTCCATTCCATTCCATTCCATTCCATTCTATTCCATTCCATTCCATTCCATTCCGTTCTACTCGGCTTGAATCCATTGAGTTCCGTTCCGTTCCGTTCCGTCCCGACACGTCCTGTCCCGTCCCGTCCCGTCCTGTCCCGTCCCGTGCCGTTTTACTCAGGTTGATTCCTTTCCATTCCGTTCCGCTCGTTTCCGTTACGTTCCATTCCGTTCCACGCGGGTGGGTTCAATTCCATTCTATTCTATTCTATTCCTTTCCCTTCCATTCCATTCCATTCCATTCCATTCTACTCGGGTTGATTCCATGCCATTCCGTTCCGCTCCATTCCGTTCCACGCGGGTTGGTTCAATTCCATTCTATTCTATTCTATTCCTTTCCCTTCCATTCCATTCCATTCCATTCCATTCTACTCGGGTTGATTCCATGCCTTCCGTTCCGTTCCATTCCGTCCCATCCCGACCCGTCCCATCCCGTCCCGTCCCGTCCCATCCCGTTCCGTCCCACATGGGTTGATTCAATTCCTTTCGGTTACATTGAATTCCATTCCATTCCATTCTACTCGGATTGATTCCATTCCATTCCATTCCATTCCATTCCATTCCATTCCATTCCATTCCATTGCGTTCCATTCGATTCGATTCCATTCCATTCCATTCCATTCCATTCCGTTCTACTCGGGTTGATTCCACTCCATTCCATTCCATTCCATTCCATTCCATTCCATTCCATTCCATTCCACTCGGGTTGATCATTCCATTCCATTCCATTCCATTCCATTCCATTCCATTCCATTCCATTCCTTTCCATTCCATTCCACTCGGGCTCATTCCATTCCATTCCATTCAATTCCATTCCATTCCATTCCATTCCATTCCATTCCATTCCATTCCATTCCGTTCTACTCGGTTTGATTTCCATTCCATTCCATTCCATTCCATTCCATTCCATTCCATTCCATTCCTTTCCATTCCATTCCATTCCTTTCCATTTACTCCATTCCGTTCTACTCGGGTTGATTCCATTGAGTTTGGTTCCGTTCCGTTCCGTCCCGTCCCGTCCCGTCCCGTCCCGTCCCGTGCCGTTTTACTCGGGTTGATTCCTTTCCATTCCGTTCCGCTCGTTTCCGTTGCGTTCCATTCTGTTCCACGCGGGTTGGTTCAATTCTATTCTATTCTATTCTATTCCTTTCCATTCCATTCCATTCCATTCCATTCCATTCTACTCGGGTTGATTCCATGCCATTCCGTTCCGTTCCATTCCGTCCCATCCCGACCCGTCCCATCACGTCCCATCCCGTCCCATCCCGTTCCGTTCCACATGGGTTGATTCAATTCCTTTCGGTTACATTGAATTCCATTCCATTCCATTCTACTCGGATTGATTCCATTCCATTCCATTCCATTCCATTCCATTCCATTCCATTCCATTCCTTTCCATTCCAATCCATTCCATTCTACTAGGGTTGATTCCATTCTATTCCATTCCATTCCATTCCATTCCATTCCATTCCATTTCATTCCATTCCATTCCATTCCATTCCATTCCATTCCATTCCTTTCCATTCCATTCCATTCGATTCCATTCCATTCCATTCCATTCCATTCCATTCCATTCCGTTCTACTCGGGTTGATTCCATTCTATTCCATTCCATTCCGTTCGATTCCATTTGATTCCATTCGATTCCATTCCATTCCATTCCATTCCCTTCCATTCCATTCTATTCCATTGAATTCCATTCCATTCCATTCCATTCCATTCCATTCCGTTCTACTCTGATTGATTCCATTAAATTCCATTCCATTCCATTCCATTCCATTCAATTCCATTCCATTCCATTCCATTCCATTCCATTCCATTCCATTCCATTCCAATACATTCCATTCTACTCTGGTTGATTCCATTCCATTCCATTCCATTTCATTCCATTCGTCTCCATTCGATTCCATTCGATTCCATTCCATTCCATTCCATGCAATTCCATTCCATTCCATTCCATTCCATTCCATTCCATTCCATTCCATTCCATTCCATTCCATTCCATTCCATTCCGTTCTACTCGGGTTGATTCCATTCCATTCCATTCCATTCCATTCCATTCCATTCCATTCCATTCCATTCCACTCCATTACATTCGATTCCATTCGATTCCATTCCATTCCATTCCATTCCATTCCAATCCATTCCATTCTACTCGGGTTGATTCCATTCCATTCCATTCCATTCCATTCCATTCCATTCCATTCCATTCCATTCCATTCCATTCCATTCCGTTCCACTCGGGTTGATTCCATTCTATTCCATTTCATTCCATTCGATTGCATTCGATATCATTCGATTCCATTCCATCCCATTCCATTCCATTCCATTCCATTCCGTTCTACTCGGGTTGATTCCATTCCATTCCATTTCATGCCATTCCATTCCATTCCATTTCTTTCGATTCCATTCGTTTCCATTCCATTCCATTCCATTCCAATCCATTCCATTCTACTCGGGTTGATTCCATTCCATTCCATTCCATTCCATTCCATTCCATTCCATTCCATTCCATTCCATTCCATTCCACTCGATTCCATTCCATTCCTTTCCATTCCATTCCAATCCATTCCATTCTACTCGGGTGGATTCCATTCCATTCCATTTCATTCCATTCCATTCCATTCCATTCCATTCCATTCCATTCGATTCCATTCCATTCCATTCCATTCCATTCCATTCCATTCCATTCCATTCCGTTCTAGTCGTGTTGATTCCATTCTATTCCATTCCATTCCATTCCATTCCATTCCATTCCATTCCATTCCATTCCATTCCATTCCATTCCATTCCATTCTATTCCATTCCATTCTACTCCATTGAATTCCATTCCATTCCATTCAATTCCATTCCATTCCATTCCTTTCCATTCCATTTAGTTCTACTCGGGTTGATTCCATTCCATTCCATTCCATTCCATTCCATTCCATTCCATTCCATTCCATTCCATTCCATTCCATTCCATTCCATTCCATTCCATTCCATTACTTTCCATTCCATTCCATTCCAATCCATTCCATTCTACTCGGGTTGACTCCATTCCATTCCATTCCATTCCATTCCATTCCATTCCATTCCATTATATTCCATTCTATTCCATTCGATTCCGTTCGATTCCATTCCATTCCATTCCATTCCATTCCATTCCATTCCATTCCATTCCATTCCATTCCATTCCATTCCATTCGATTCCATTCCATTCCATTCCATTCCATTCCATTCCATTCCATTCCATTCCATTCCATTCCATTCCATTCCATTACATTACATTTACTCCATTCCGTTCTACTCGGGTTGATTCCATTGAGTTAGGTTCCGTCCCGTCCCGTCCCGTCCCGTCCCATCCCGTGCCGTTTTACTCAGGTTGATTCCTTTCCATTCCGTTCCGCTCGTTTCCGTTACGTTCCATTCCATTCCACGCGGGTTGGTTCAATTCCATTCTATTCTATTCTATTCCTTTCCCTTCCATTCCATTCCATTCCATTCCATTCTACTCGGGTTGATTCCATGCCATTCAGTTCCGTTCCATTCCGTCCCATCCCCACCCGTCCCATCCCGTCCCGTCCCGTCCCATCCCGTTCCGTTCCACATGGGTTGATTCAATTCCTTTCGGTTACATTGAATTCCATTCCATTCCATTCTACTCGGATTGATTCCATTCCATTCTATTCCATTCCATTCCATTCCATTCCATTCCATTCCAATCCATTCCATTCTACTCGGGTTGATTCCATTCTATTCCATTCCATTCCATTCCATTCCATTCCATTCTATTCCATTCCATTCCATTCCATTTCATTCCATTCCATTCCATTCCATTCCATTCCATTCCATTCCATTCCATTCCATTCCATTCGATTCCATTCCATTCCATTATATTCCAATCCATTCCATTCCATTCCATTCCATTCCGTTCTCCTCGGGATGATTCCATTCTATTCCATTCCATTCCGTTCGATTCCATTTGATTCCATTCGATTCCATTCCATTCCATTCCATTCCATTCCATTCCATTCTATTCCATTGAATTCCATTCCATTCCATTCCATTCCATTCCATTCCATTCCATTCCATTCCATTCCGTTCTACTCTGATTGATTCCATTCCATTCCATTCCATTCCAATCCATTCCATTCCATTCCATTCCATTCCATTCCAATACATTCCATTCTACTCTGGTTGATTCCATTCCATTCCATTCCATTCCATTCCATTCGTCTCCATTCGATTCCATTCCATTCCATTCCATTCTATTCCATTGAATTCCATTGAATTCCATTCCATTCCATTCCATTCTATTCCATTCCATTCCATTCCATTCCATTCCATTCCGTTCTACTCGGGTTGATTCCACTCCATTCCATTCCATTCCATTCCATTCCATTCCATTCCATTCCATTCCATTCCACTCGGGTTGATCATTCCATTCCATTCCATTCCATTCCATTCCATTCCATTCCATTCCATTCCATTCCACTCGGGCTCATTCCATTCCATTCCATTCCATTCCATTCCATTCCATTCCATTCCATTCCATTCCATTCCACTCGGGCTCATTCCATTCCATTCCATTCCATTCCATTCCATTCCATTCCATTCCGTTCCATTCCATTCCATTCCATTCCGTTCTACTCGGGTTGATTTCCATTCCATTCCATTCCATTCCATTCCATTCCATTCCTTTCCATTCCTTTCCATTCCAATCCATTCCATTCTACTCGGGTTGATTCCATTCTATTCCATTCCATTCCATTCCATTCCATTCCATTCCATTCCATTCCATTCCATTTCATTCCATTCCATTCCATTCTACTCGGGTTGATTCCATGCCATTCCGTTCCGTTCCATTCCGTCCCATCCCGACCCGTCCCATCCCGTCCCGTCCCGTCCCATCCCGTTCCGTTCCACATGGGTTGATTCAATTCCTTTCGGTTACATTGAATTCCATTCCATTCCATTCTACTCGGATTGATTCCATTCCATTCCATTCCATTCCATTCCATTCCATTCCATTCAATTCCATTCCATTCCATTCCATTCCATTCCTTTCCATTCCAATCCATTCCATTCTACTCGGGTTGATTCCATTCTATTCCATTCCATTCCATTCCATTCCATTCCATTCCATTCCATTCCATTCCATTCCATTCCATTCCATTCCATTCCGTTCTGCTCGTGTTGATTCCATTCCATTCCATTCCACTCCATTCCATTCGATTCCATTTGATTCCATTCCATTCCATTCCATTCCATTCCATTCCGTTCTACTCGGGTTGATTTCCATTCCATTCCATTCCATTCCATTCCATTCCATTCGATTCCATTCCATTCCATTCCATTCCATTCCATTCCATTCCGTTCTAGTCGGGTTGATTCCATTCTATTCCATTCCATTCCATTCCATTCCATTCCATTCCATTCCATTCCTTTCCTTTCCATTCTATTCCATTCCATTCTACTCCATTGAATTCCATTCCATTCCATTCAATTCAATTCCATTCCATTCCTTTCCATTCCATTTAGTTCTACTCGGGTTGATTCCATTCCATTCCATTCCATTCCATTCCATTACTTTCCATTCCATTCCATTCCAATCCATTCCATTCTACTCGGGTTGACTCCATTCCATTCCATTCCATTCCATTCCATTCCATTATATTCCATTCTATTCCATTCCATTCCATTCGATTCCATTCCATTCCATTCCATTCCATTCCATTCCATTCCATTCCATTCCATTCCATTCCATTCCATTCCATTCCTTTCCATTTACTCCATTCCGTTCTACTCGGGTTGATTCCATTGAGTTTGGTTCCGTTCCGTTCCGCCCCGTCCCGTCCCGTCCCGCCCCGTCAAATTACGTTCCGTTCTGATCGGGTTGATTCCGTTCCATTCCGTTCCGTTCCTTTCCGTTCCGTTCCATTCCGTTACACGCGGGTTGATTCAATTCCATTCTATTACATTGAATTCCATTCCATTCCATTCCATTCCATTCTACTCGGATTGATTGCATTCCATTCCATTCCATTCCAGTCCATTCCAATCCATTCCATTCTACTCGGGTTGATTCCATTCCATTCCATTCCATTCCATTCCATTCCATTCCATTCCATTCCATTCCATTCCATTCCGTTCTACTCGGGTTGATTTCCATTCCATTCCATTCCATTCCATTCCAATCCATTCCATTCCATTCCATTCCATTCCATTCCATTCCATTCCATTCCATTCCTTTCCATTTACTCCATTCCGTTCTACTCGGGTTGATTCCATTGAGGTTGGTTCCGTTCCGTTCCGTCCCGTCCCGTCCCGTCCCGTCCCGTCCCGTGCCGTTTTACTCGGGTTGATTCCTTTCCATTCCGTTCCGCTCGTTTCCGTTGCGTTCCATTCCGTTCCACGCGGGTTGGTTCAATTCTATTCTATTCTATTCTATTCCTTTCCATTCCATTCCATTCCATTCCATTCCATTCTACTCGGGTTGATTCCATGCCATTCCGTTCCGTTCCATTCCGTCCCATCCCGACCCGTCCCATCACGTCCCATCCCGTCCCATCCCGTTCCGTTCCACATGGGTTGATTCAATTCCTTTCGGTTACATTGAATTCCATTCCATTCCATTCTACTCGGATTGATTCCATTCCATTCCATTCCATTCCATTCCATTCCATTCCATTCCTTTCCATTCCAATCCATTCCATTCTACTCGGGTTGATTCCATTCTATTCCATTCCATTCCATTCCATTCCATTCCATTCCATTCCATTCCATTCCATTTCATTCCATTCCATTCCATTCCATTCCATTCCATTCCTTTCCATTCCATTCCATTCGATTCCATTCCATTCCATTCCATTCCATTCCATTCCATTCCGTTCTACTCGGGTTGATTCCATTCTATTCCATTCCATTCCGTTCGATTCCATTTGATTCCATTCGATTCCATTCCATTCCATTCCATTCCCTTCCATTCCATTCTATTCCATTGAATTCCATTCCATTCCATTCCATTCCATTCCATTCCATTCCGTTCTACTCTGATTGATTCCATTAAATTCCATTCCATTCCATTCCATTCCATTCCATTCCATTCCATTCCATTCCATTCCATTCCATTCCATTCCATTCCAATACATTCCATTCTACTCTGGTTGATTCCATTCCAGTCCATTCCATTCCATTCCATTCGTCTCCATTCGATTCCATTCGATTCCATTCCATTCCATTCCATGCAATTCCATTCCATTCCATTCCATTCCATTCCATTCCATTCCATTCCATTCCATTCCATTCCATTCCATTCCATTCCATTCCATTCCATTCCGTTCTACTCGGGTTGATTCCATTCCATTCCATTCCATTCCATTCCATTCCATTCCATTCCATTCCATTCCACTCCATTACATTCGATTCCATTCGATTCCATTCCATTCCATTCCATTCCATTCCAATCCATTCCATTCTACTCGGGTTGATTCCATTCCATTCCATTCCATTCCATTCCATTCCATTCCATTCCATTCCATTCCATTCCATTCCATTCCATTGCATTAGATTCCATTCCATTCCATTCCATTCCATTCCATTCCATTCCATTCCATTCCATTCCATTCCATTCCATTCCATTCCATTCCATTCCATTCCGTTCCACTCGGGTTGATTCCATTCTATTCCATTTCATTCCATTCGATTGCATTCGATATCATTCGATTCCATTCCATCCCATTCCATTCCATTCCATTCCATTCCGTTCTACTCGGGTTGATTCCATTCCATTCCATTTCATGCCATTCCATTCCATTCCATTTCTTTCGATTCCATTCGTTTCCATTCCATTCCATTCCATTCCAATCCATTCCGTTCTAGTCGTGTTGATTCCATTCTATTCCATTCCATTCCATTCCATTCCATTGCATTCCATTCCATTCCATTCCATTCTATTCCATTCCATTCTACTCCATTGAATTCCATTCCATTCCATTCAATTCCATTCCATTCCATTCCTTTCCATTCCATTTAGTTCTACTCGGGTTGATTCCATTCCATTCCATTCCATTCCATTCCATTCCATTCCATTCCATTCCATTCCATTCCATTCCATTCCTTTCCATTCCAATCCATTCCATTCTACTCGGGTTGATTCCATTCTATTCCATTCCATTCCATTCCATTCCATTCCATTCCATTCCATTCCATTCCATTCCATTTCATTCCATTCCATTCCATTCCATTCCATTCCACTCCTTTCCATTCCATTCCATTCGATTCCATTCCATTCCATTCCATTCCATTCCATTCCATTCCGTTCTACTCGGGTTGATTCCATTCTATTCCATTCCATTCCGTTCGATTCCATTTGATTCCATTCGATTCCATTCCATTCCATTCCATTCCCTTCCATTCCATTCTATTCCATTGAATTCCATTCCATTCCATTCCATTCCATTCCATTCCGTTCTACTCTGATTGATTCCATTAAATTCCATTCCATTCCATTCCATTCCATTCCATTCCATTCGATTCCATTCCATTCCATTCCATTCCATTCCATTCCAATACATTCCATTCTACTCTGGTTGATTCCATTCCATTCCATTCCATTCCATTCCATTCGTCTCCATTCGATTCCATTCGATTCCATTCCATTCCATTCCATGCAATTCCATTCCATTCCATTCCATTCCATTCCATTCCATTCCATTCCATTCCATTCCATTCCATTCCATTCCGTTCTACTCGGGTTGATTCCATTCCATTCCATTCCATTCCATTCCATTCCATTCCATTCCATTCCATTCCGTTCTAGTCGTGTTGATTCCATTCTATTCCATTCCATTCCATTCCATTCCATTCCATTCCATTCCATTCCATTCCATTCCATTCTATTCCATTCCATTCTACTCCATTGAATTCCATTCCATTCCATTCAATTCCATTCCATTCCATTCCTTTCCATTCCATTTAGTTCTACTCGGGTTGATTCCATTCCATTCCATTCCATTCCATTCCATTCCATTCCATTCCATTCCATTCCATTCCATTCCATTCCATTCCTTTCCATTCCAATCCATTCCATTCTACTCGGGTTGATTCCATTCTATTCCATTCCATTCCATTCCATTCCATTCCATTCCATTCCATTCCATTCCATTTCATTCCATTCCATTCCATTCCATTCCATTCCATTCCATTCCTTTCCATTCCATTCCATTCGATTCCATTCCATTCCATTCCATTCCATTCCATTCCATTCCATTCCGTTCTACTCGGGTTGATTCCATTCTATTCCATTCCATTCCGTTCGATTCCATTTGATTCCATTCGATTCCATTCCATTCCATTCCATTCCCTTCCATTCCATTCTATTCCATTGAATTCCATTCCATTCCATTCCATTCCATTCCATTCCGTTCTACTCTGATTGATTCCATTAAATTCCATTCCATTCCATTCCATTCCATTCCATTCCATTCGATTCCATTCCATTCCATTCCATTCCATTCCATTCCAATACATTCCATTCTACTCTGGTTGATTCCATTCCATTCCATTCCATTCCATTCCATTCGTCTCCATTCGATTCCATTCGATTCCATTCCATTCCATTCCATGCAATTCCATTCCATTCCATTCCATTCCATTCCATTCCATTCCATTCCATTCCATTCCATTCCATTCCATTCCATTCCATTCCATTCCGTTCTACTCGGGTTGATTCCATTCCATTCCATTCCATTCCATTCTATTCCATTCCATTCCATTCCATTCCATTCCATTCCATTCCACTCCATTACATTCGATTCCATTCGATTCCATTCCATTCCATTCCATTCCATTCCAATCCATTCCATTCTACTCGGGTTGATTCCATTCCATTCCATTCCATTCCATTCCATTCCATTCCATTCCATTCCATTCCATTCCATTCCATTCCATTCCATTCCATTGCATTGCATTAGATTCCATTCCATTCCATTCCATTCCATTCCATTCCATTCCATTCCATTCCATTCCATTCCATTCCATTCCGTTCCACTCGGGTTGATTCCATTCTATTCCATTTCATTCCATTCGATTGCATTCGATATCATTCGATTCCATTCCATCCCATTCCATTCCATTCCATTCCATTCCGTTCTACTCGGGTTGATTCCATTCCATTCCATTTCATGCCATTCCATTCCATTCCATTTCTTTCTATTCCATTCGTTTCCATTCCATTCCATTCCATTCCAATCCATTCCATTCTACTCGGGTTGATTCCATTCCATTCCATTCCATTCCATTCCATTCCATTCCATTCCATTCCATTCCATTCCATTCCACTCGATTCCATTCCATTCCTTTCCATTCCATTCCAATCCATTCCATTCTACTCGGGTGGATTCCATTCCATTCCATTCCATTCCATTCCATTCCATTCCATTCCATTCCATTCCATTCCATTCCATTCCATTCCATTCCGTTCTAGTCGTGTTGATTCCATTCTATTCCATTCCATTCCATTCCATTCCATTCCATTCCATTCCATTCCATTCCATTCCATTCCATTCTATTCCATTCCATTCTACTCCATTGAATTCCATTCCATTCCATTCAATTCCATTCCATTCCATTCCTTTCCATTCCATTTAGTTCTACTCGGGTTGATTCCATTCCATTCCATTCCATTCCATTCCATTCCATTCCATTCCATTCCATTCCATTCCATTACTTTCCATTCCATTCCATTCCAATCCATTCCATTCTACTCGGGTTGACTCCATTCCATTCCATTCCATTCCATTACTTTCCATTCCATTCCATTCCAATCCATTCCATTCTACTCGGGTTGACTCCATTCCATTCCATTCCATTCCATTCCATTCCATTCCATTCCGTTCTAGTCGTGTTGATTCCATTCCATTCCATTCCATTCCATTCCATTCCATTCCATTCCATTCTATTCCATTCCATTCTACTCCATTGAATTCCATTCCATTCCATTCAATTCCATTCCATTCCATTCCTTTCCATTCCATTTAGTTCTACTCGGGTTGATTCCATTCCATTCCATTCCATTCCATTCCATTCCATTCCATTCCATTCCATTCCATTCCATTCCATTGCATTCCATTCCATTCCATTCCATTCCATTCCATTACATTACATTTACTCCATTCCGTTCTACTCGGGTTGATTCCATTGAGTTAGGTTCCGTCCCGTCCCGTCCCGTCCCGTCCCGTCCCGTGCCGTTTTACTCAGGTTGATTCCTTTCCATTCCGTTCCGCTCGTTTCCGTTACGTTCCATTCCATTCCACGCGGGTTGGTTCAATTCCTTTCTATTCTATTCTATTCCTTTCCCTTCCATTCCATTCCATTCCATTCCATTCCATTCTACTCGGGTTGATTCCATGCCATTCAGTTCCGTTCCATTCCGTCCCATCCCGACCCGTCCCATCCCGTCCCGTCCCGTCCCATCCTGTTCCGTTCCACATGGGTTGAATCAATTCCTTTCGGTTACATTGAATTCCATTCCATTCCATTCTACTCGGATTGATTCCATTCCATTCCATTCCATTCCATTCCATTCCATTCCATTCGATTCCATTCCATTCCATTCCTTTCCATTCCAATCCATTCCATTCTACTCGGGTTGATTCCATTCTATTCCATTCCATTCCATTCCACTCCATTCCATTCCAATCCATTCCATTCTACTCGGGTTGATTCCATTCTATTCCATTCCATTCCATTCCATTCCATTCTATTCCATTCCATTCCATTCCATTTCATTCCATTCCATTCCATTCCATTCCATTCCATTCCATTCCATTCCATTCCATTCGATTCCATTCCATTCCTTTCCATTCCATTCCATTCCATTCCATTCCATTCCATTCCGTTCTACTCGGGATGATTCCATTCTATTCCATTCCATTCCGTTCGATTCCATTTGATTCCATTCGATTCCATTCCATTCCATTCCATTCCCTTCCATTCCATTCTTTTCCATTGAATTCCATTCCATTCCATTCCATTCCATTCCATTCCATTCCGTTCTACTCTGATTGATTCCATTCCATTCCATTCCATTCCATTCCATTCCATTCCATTCCATTCCATTCCATTCCATTCCATTCCATTCCATTCCAATACATTCCATTCTACTCTGGTTGATTCCATTCCATTCCATTCCATTCCATTCCATTCGTCTCCATTCGATTCCATTCCATTCCATTCCATTCTATTCCATTGAATTCCATTGAATTCCATTCCATTCCATTCCATTCTATTCCATTCCATTCCATTCCATTCCATTCCATTCCGTTCTACTCGGGTTGATTCCACTCCATTCCATTCCATTCCATTCCATTCCATTCCATTCCATTCCATTCCATTCCACTCGGGTTGATCATTCCATTCCATTCCATTCCATTCCATTCCATTCCATTCCATTCCACTCGGGCTCATTCCATTCCATTCCATTCCATTCCATTCCATTCCATTCCATTCCATTCCATTCCATTCCACTCGGGCTCATTCCATTCCATTCCATTCCATTCCATTCCATTCCATTCCATTCCATTCCATTCCATTCCATTCCGTTCTACTCGGGTTGATTTCCATTCCATTCCATTCCATTCCATTCCATTCCATTCCTTTCCATTCCTTTCCATTCCAATCCATTCCATTCTACTCGGGTTGATTCCATTCTATTCCATTCCATTCCATTCCATTCCATTCCATTACATTCCATTCCATTTCATTCCATTCCATTCCATTCTACTCGGGTTGATTCCATGCCATTCCGTTCCGTTCCATTCCGTCCCATCCCGACCCGTCCCATCCCGTCCCGTCCCGTCCCATCCCGTTCCGTTCCACATGGGTTGATTCAATTCCTTTCGGTTACATTGAATTCCATTCCATTCCATTCTACTCGGATTGATTCCATTCCATTCCATTCCACTCCATTCCATTCCATTCCATTCCATTCCATTCCATTCCATTCCATTCCATTCCACTCGGGTTGATCATTCCATTCCATTCCATTCCATTCCATTCCATTCCATTCCATTCCACTCGGGCTCATTCCATTCCATTCCATTCCATTCCATTCCATTCCATTCCATTCCATTCCATTCCAATCCACTCGGGCTCATTCCATTCCATTCCATTCCATTCCATTCCATTCCATTCCATTCCATTCCATTCCATTCCATTCCATTCCATTCCGTTCTACTCGGGTTGATTTCCATTCCATTCCATTCCATTCCATTCCATTCCTTTCCATTCCTTTCCATTCCAATCCATTCCATTCTACTCGGATTGATTCCATTCCATTCCATTCCATTCCATTCCATTCCATTCGATTCCATTCCATTCCATTCCTTTCCATTCCAATCCATTCCATTCTTCTCGGGTTGATTCCATTCTATTCCATTCCATTCCATTCCGTTCCATTCCATTCCATTCCATTCCATTCCATTCCATTCCATTCCATTCCATTCCATTCCGTTCTACTCGTGTTGATTCCATTCCATTCCATTCCATTCCATTCCACTCCATTCCATTCGATTCCATTTGATTCCATTCCATTCCATTCCATTCCATTCCATTCCGTTCTACTCGGGTTGATTTCCATTCCATTCCATTCCATTCCATTCCATTCCATTCCATTCGATTCCATTCCATTCCATTCCATTCCATTCCATTCCATTCCATTCCGTTCTAGTCGGGTTGATTCCATTCTATTCCATTCCATTCCATTCCATTCCATTCCATTCCATTCCATTCCATTCCATTCCATTCCATTCCTTTCCATTCTATTCCATTCCATTCTACTCCATTGAATTCCATTCCATTCCATTCAATTCCATTCCATTCCATTCCTTTCCATTCCATTTAGTTCTACTCGGGTTGATTCCATTCCATTCCATTCCATTCCATTCCATTACTTTCCATTCCATTCCATTCCAATCCATTCCATTCTACTCGGGATGACTCCATTCCATTCCATTCCATTCCATTCCATTCCATTCCATTCCATTATATTCCATTCTATTCCATTCCATTCCATTCGATTCCATTCCATTCCATTCCATTCCATTCCATTCCATTCCATTCCATTCCATTCCATTCCATTCCATTCCATTCCATTCCATTCCTTTCCATTTACTCCATTCCGTTCTACTCGGGTTGATTCCATTGAGTTTGGTTCCGTTCCGTTCCGTCCCGTCTCGTCCCGTCCGGCCCCGTCCCGTGCCGTTTTACTCGGGTTGATTCCTTTCCATTCCGTTCCGCTCGTTTCCGTTTCGTTCCATTCCGTTCCACGCGGGTTGGTTCAATTCCATTCTATTCTATTCTATTCCTTTCCATTCCATTCCATTCTACTCGGGTTGATTCCATGCCGTTCCATTCCGTTCCATTCCGTCCCATCCCGACCCGTCCAATCCCGTCCCGTCCCGTCCCATCCCGTTCCGTTCCACATGGGTTGATTCAGTTCCTTTCGGTTACATTGAATTCCATTCCATTCCATTCTACTCGGATTGATTCCATTCCATTCCATTCCATACCATTCCATTCCATTCCATTCCATTCCATTCCATTCCATTCCATTCCAATCCATTCCATTCTACTCGGGTTGATTCCATTCCATTCCATACCATTCCATTCCATTCCATTCCATTCCATTCCATTCCATTCCATTCCATTCAGTTTCATTCCATTCCATTCCATTCCATTCCATTCCATTCCATTCCATTCGATTCCATTCCATTCCATTCCATTCCATTCCATTCCGTTCTACTCGGGTTGATTCCATTCTATTCCATTCCATTCCGTTCGATTCCATTCGATTCCATTCGATTCCATTCCATTCCATTCCATTCCCTTCCATTCCATTCTATTCCATTGAATTCCATTCCATTCCATTCCATTCCATTCCATTCCATTCCATTCCATTCCGTTCTACTCTGATTGACTCCATTCCATTCCATTCCATTCCATTTCATTCCACTCGGGTTGATCATTCCATTCCATTCCATTCCTTTCCATTCCATTCCATTCCATTCAATTCCATTCCATTCCATTCTACTCGGGCTCATTCCATTCCATTCCATTCCATTCCACTCCATTCCATTCCATTCCATTCCATTCCACTCCATTCCATTCCATTCCATTCCATTCCATTCCTTTCCATTTATTCCATTCCGTTCTACTCGGGTTGATTCCATTGAGTTTGGTTCCGTTCCGTTCCGTCCCGTCCCGTCCCGTCCCGTTCCGTTTTACTCGGGTTGATTCCTTTGCATTCCGTTCCGCTCGTTTCCATTCCGTTCCATTCCGTTCCACGCGGGTTGGTTCAATTCCATTCTATTCTATTCTATTCCTTTCCATTCCATTCCATTCTACTCGGGTTGATTCCATGCCGTTCCATTCCGTTACATTCCGTCCCATCCCGACCCGTCCCATCCCGTCCCGTCCCGTCCCATCCCGTTCCGTTCCACATGGGTTGATTCAATTCCTTTCGGTTACATTGAATTCCATTCCATTCCATTCTACTCGGATTGATTCCATTCCATTCCATTCCATTCCATTCCATTCCATTCCATTCCATTCCATTCCATTCCAATCCATTCCATTCTACTCGGGTTGATTCCATTCCATTCCATTCCATTCCATTCCATTCCATTCCATTCCATCCCATTCAGTCTCATTCCATTCCATTCCATTCCATTCCATTCCATTCCATTACATTCGATTCCATTCCATTCCATTCCATTCCATTCCATTCCATTCCGTTCTACTCGGGTTGATTCCATTCTATTCCATTCCATTCCGTTCGATTCCATTCGATTCCATTCGATTCCATTCCATTCCATTCCATTCCCTTCCATTCCATTCTATTCCATTGAATTCCATTCCATTCCATTCCATTCCATTCCATTCCATTCCATTCCGTTCTACTCTGATTGACTCCATTCCATTCCATTCCATTCCATTCCATTCCATTCGATTCCATTCCATTCCATTCCATTCCATTCCATTCCATTCCATTCCATTCCAATACATTCCATTCTGCTCTGGTTGATTCCATTCCATTCCATTCCATTCCATTCCATTCGTCTCCATTCGATTCCATTCGATTCCATTCCATTCTATTCCATTGAATTCCATTCCATTCCATTCCATTCCATTCCATTCCATTCCATTCCATTCTATTCCATTCCATTCCATTCCATTCCGTTCTACTCGGGTTGATTCCATTCCATTCCATTCCATTCCATTCCACTCCATTCCATTCGATTCCATTCGATTCCATTCCATTCCATTCTATTCCATTCCATTCCGTTCGATTCCATTCGATTCCATTCGATTCCATTCCATTCCATTCCATTCCCTTCCATTCCATTCTATTCCATTGAATTCCATTCCATTCCATTCCATTCCATTCCATTCCATTCCATTCCATTCCGTTCTACTCTGATTGACTCCATTCCATTCCATTCCATTCCATTCCATTCCATTCCATTCCATTCCATTCCATTCCATTCGATTCCATTCCATTCCATTCCATTCCATTCCATTCCATTCCAATACATTCCATTCTACTCTGGTTGATTCCATTCCATTCCATTCCATTCCATTCCATTCGTCTCCATTCGATTCCATTCGATTCCATTCCATTCTATTCCATTGAATTCCATTCCATTCCATTCCATTCCATTCCATTTCTTTCTATTCCATTCCATTCCATTCCATTCCGTTCTACTCGGGTTGATTCCATTCCATTCCATTCCATTCCATTCCACTCCATTCCATTCGATTCCATTCGATTCCATTCCATTCCATTCCATTCCATTCCAATCCATTCCATTCTACTCGGGTTGATTCCATTCCATTCCATTCCATTCCATTCCATTCCATTCCATTCCATTCCATTCCATTCGATTCCATTCGATTCCATTCCATTCGATTCCATTCGATATCATTCGATTCCATTCCATCCCATTCCATTCCATTCCATTCCATTCCGTTCTACTCGGGTTGATTCCATTCCATTCCGTTTCATTCCATTCCATCCCATTCCATTCCATTCCATTCCATTCCGTTCTAATCCGTTTGATTCCACTCCATTCCATTTCATTCCATTCCATTCCATTCCATTCCATTCCTTTCCATTCCAACCCATTCCGTTCTACTCGGGTTGATTCCATTCCATTCCATTCCATTCCATTTCATTCCAAACCATTCCATTCTACTCGGGTTCATCATTCCATTCCATTCCATTCCATTCCTTTCCACTCGGGTTCTTTCCATTCCATTCCATTCCATTCCATTCCATTCCATTCCATTCCATTCCATTCCGTTCTACTCAGGTTGATTTCCATTCCATTCCATTCCATTCCATTCCATTCCATTCCATTCCATTCCATTCCATTCCATTCCATTCCATTCCATTCCATTCCATTCCGTTCTACTCGGCTTGAATCCATTGAGTTCCGTTCCGTTCCGTTCCGTCCCGACATGTCCCGTCCCGTCCCGTCCCGTCCCGTCCCATCCCGTCCCGTCCCGTCCCGTGCCGTTGTACTCGGGTTGATTCCATTCCACTCCGTTCCGTTCATTTCCGTTCCGTTCCATTCAGTTCCACGCGGGTTGATTCAATTCCATTCTATTCTATTCCATTCCATTCCATTCCATTCCATTCCATTCCATTCCATTCCATTCCATTCTACTCGGGTTGATTCCATGCCGTTCCGTTCCGTTCCATTGCCTCCCATCCCGACGCGTCCCGTCCCGTCCCGTCCCGTCAAATTACGTTCCGTTCTGATCGGGTTGATTCCGTTCCATTCCGTTCCGTTCCTTTCCGTTCCGTTCCATTCCGTTACACGCGGGTTGATTCAATTCCATTCTATTACTTTGAATTCCATTCCATTCCATTCCATTCCATTCTACTCGGATTGATTGCATTCCATTCCATTCCATTCCAGTCCATTCCAATCCATTCCATTCTACTCGGGTTGATTCCATTCCATTCCATTCCATTCCATTCCATTCCATTCCATTCCATTCCATTCCATTCCATTCCACTCCGGCTCATTCCATTCCATTCCATTCCATTCCATTCCATTCCATTCCATTCCATTCCGTTCTACTCGGGTTGATTTCCATTCCATTCCATTCCATTCCATTCCAATCCATTCCATTCCATTCCATTCCATTCCATTCCATTCCATTCCATTCCATTCCATTCCATTCCATTCCATTCCATTCCATTCCATTCCTTTCCATTTACTCCATTCCGTTCTACTCGGGTTGATTCCATTGAGTTTGGTTCCGTTCCGTTCCGTCCCGTCCCGTCCCGTCCCGTCCCGTCCCGTGCCGTTTTACTCGGGTTGATTCCTTTCCATTCCGTTCCGCTCGTTTCCGTTGCGTTCCATTCCGTTCCACGCGGGTTGGTTCAATTCTATTCTATTCTATTCTATTCCTTTCCATTCCATTCCATTCCATTCCATTCCATTCTACTCGGGTTGATTCCATGCCATTCCGTTCCGTTCCATTCCGTCCCATCCCGACCCGTCCCATCACGTCCCATCCCGTCCCATCCCGTTCCGTTCCACATGGGTTGATTCAATTCCTTTCGGTTACATTGAATTCCATTCCATTCCATTCTACTCGGATTGATTCCATTCCATTCCATTCCATTCCATTCCATTCCATTCCTTTCCATTCCAATCCATTCCATTCTACTCGGGTTGATTCCATTCTATTCCATTCCATTCCATTCCTTTCCATTCCATTCCATTCGATTCCATTCCATTCCATTCCATTCCATTCCATTCCATTCCGTTCTACTCGGGTTGATTCCATTCTATTCCATTCCATTCCGTACGATTCCATTTGATTCCATTCGATTCCATTCCATTCCATTCCATTCCCTTACATTCCATTCTATTCCATTGAATTCCATTCCATTCCATTCCATTCCATTCCATTCCGTTCTACTCTGATTGATTCCATTAAATTCCATTCCATTCCATTCCATTCCATTCCATTCCATTCGATTCCATTCCATTCCATTCCATTCCATTCCATTCCAATACATTCCATTCTACTCTGGTTGATTCCATTCCATTCCATTCCATTCCATTCCATTCGTCTCCATTCGATTCCATTCGATTCCATTCCATTCCATTCCATGCAATTCCATTCCATTCCATTCCATTCCATTCCATTCCATTCCATTCCATTCCATTCCATTCCATTCCATTCCATTCCGTTCTACTCGGTTTGATTCCATTCCATTCCATTCCATTCCATTCCATTCCATTCCATTCCATTCCATTCCACTCCATTACATTCGATTCCATTCGATTCCATTCCATTCCATTCCATTCCATTCCAATCCATTCCATTCTACTCGGGTTGATTCCATTCCATTCCATTCCATTCCATTCCATTCCATTCCATTCCATTCCATTCCATTCCATTGCATTGCATTAGATTCCATTCCATTCCATTCCATTCCATTCCATTCCATTCCATTCCATTCCATTCCATTCCATTCCATTCCGTTCCACTCGGGTTGATTCCATTCTATTCCATTTCATTCCATTCGATTGCATTCGATATCATTCGATTCCATTCCATCCCATTCCATTCCATTCCATTCCATTCCGTTCTACTCGGGTTGATTCCATTCCATTCCATTTCATGCCATTCCATTCCATTCCATTTCTTTCGATTCCATTCGTTTCCATTCCATTCCATTCCATTCCAATCCATTCCATTCTACTCGGGTTGATTCCATTCCATTCCATTCCATTCCATTCCATTCCATTCCATTCCATTCCATTCCACTCGATTCCATTCCATTCCTTTCCATTCCATTCCAATCCATTCCATTCTACTCGGGTGGATTCCATTCCATTCCATTCCATTCCATTCCATTCCATTCCATTCCATTCCATTCCATTCCATTCCATTCCATTCCATTCGATTCCATTCCATTCCATTCCATTCCATTCCATTCCATTCCATTCCGTTCTAGTGGTGTTGATTCCATTCTATTCCATTCCATTCCATTCCATTCCATTCCATTCCATTCCATTCCATTCCATTCCATTCTATTCCATTCCATTCTACTCCATTGAATTCCATTCCATTCCATTCAATTCCATTCCATTCCATTCCTTTCCATTCCATTTAGTTCTACTCGGGTTGATTCCATTCCATTCCATTCCATTCCATTCCATTCCATTCCATTCCATTCCATTCCATTCCATTCCATTCCATTCCATTCCATTCCATTCCATTCCATTCCATTCCATTCCATTCCATTCCATTCCATTGCATTCCATTCCATTCCATTCCATTCCATTCCATTCCATTCCATTCCATTCCATTCCATTCCATTCCATTCCATTCCATTGCATTCCATTCCATTCCATTCCATTCCATTCCATTCCATTACATTACATTACATTTACTCCATTCCGTTCTACTCGGGTTGATTCCATTGAGTTAGGTTCCGTCCCGTCCCGTCCCGTCCCGTCCCGTCCCGTGCCGTTTTACTCAGGTTGATTCCTTTCCATTCCGTTCCGCTCGTTTCCGTTACGTTCCATTCCATTCCACGCGGGTTGGTTCAATTCCATTCTATTCTATTCTATTCCTTTCCCTTCCATTCCATTCCATTCCATTCCATTCTACTCGGGTTGATTCCATGCCATTCAGTTCCGTTCCATTCCGTCCCATCCCGACCCGTCCCATCCCGTCCCGTCCCTTCCCATCCCGTTCCGTTCCACATGGGTTGATTCAATTCCTTTCGGTTACATTGAATTCCATTCCATTCCATTCTACTCGGATTGATTCCATTCCATTCCATTCCATTCCATTCCATTCCATTCCATTCCATTCCATTCCATTCCAATCCATTCCATTCTACTCGGGTTGATTCCATTCTATTCCATTCCATTCCATTCCATTCCATTCTATTCCATTCCATTCCATTCCATTTCATTCCATTCCATTCCATTCCATTCCATTCCATTCCATTCCATTCCATTCGATTCCATTCCATTCCATTCCAATCCATTCCATTCTACTCGGGTTGATTCCATTCTATTCCATTCCATTCCATTCCATTCCATTCTATTCCATTCCATTCCATTCCATTTCATTCCATTCCATTCCATTCCATTCCATTCCATTCCAATCCATTCCATTCGATTCCATTCCATTCCATTCCATTCCATTCCATTCCATTCCATTCCATTCCATTCTACTCGGGATGATTCCATTCTATTCCATTCCATTCCGTTCGATTCCATTTGATTCCATTCGATTCCATTCCATTCCATTCCATTCCCTTCCATTCCATTCTTTTCCATTGAATTCCATTCCATTCCATTCCATTCCATTCCATTCCATTCCGTTCTACTCTGATTGATTCCATTCCATTCCATTCCATTCCATTCCATTCCATTCCATTCCATTCCATTCCATTCCAATACATTCCATTCTACTCTGGTTGATTCCATTCCATTCCATTCCATTCCATTCCATTCGTCTCCATTCGATTCCATTCCATTCCATTCCATTCTATTCCATTGAATTCCATTGAATTCCATTCCATTCCATTCCATTCTATTCCATTCCATTCCATTCCATTCCATTCCATTCCGTTCTACTCGGGTTGATTCCACTCCATTCCATTCCATTCCATTCCATTCCATTCCATTCCATTCCATTCCATTCCATTCCACTCGGGTTGATCATTCCATTCCATTCCATTCCATTCCATTCCATTCCATTCCATTCCACTCGGGCTCATTCCATTCCATTCCATTCCATTCCATTCCATTCCATTCCATTCCATTCCATTCCACTCGGGCTCATTCCATTCCATTCCATTCCATTCCATTCCATTCCATTCCATTCCATTCCATTCCATTCCATTCCGTTCTACTCGGGTTGATTTCCATTCCATTCCATTCCATTCCATTCCATTGCATTCCTTTCCATTCCTTTCCATTCCAATCCATTCCATTCTACTCGGGTTGATTCCATTCTATTCCATTCCATTCCATTCCATTCCATTCCATTCCATTCCATTCCATTCCATTTCATTCCATTCCATTCCATTCTACTCGGGTTGATTCCATGCCACTCCGTTCCGTTCCATTCCGTCCCATCCCGACCCGTCCAATCCCGTCCCGTCCCGTCCCATCCCGTTCCGTTCCACATGGGTTGATTCAATTCCTTTCGGTTACATTGAATTCCATTAAATTCCATTCTACTCGGATTGATTCCATTCCATTCCATTCCATTCCATTCCATTCCATTCAATTCCATTCCATTCCATTCCATTCCATTCCTTTCCATTCCAATCCATTCCATTCTACTCGGGTTGATTCCATTCTATTCCATTCCATTCCATTCCGTTCCATTCCATTCCATTCCATTCCATTCCATTCCATTCCATTCCATTCCATTCCATTCCGTTCTACTCGTGTTGATTCCATTCTATTCTATTCCATTCCATTCCATTCCATTCCATTCCATTCCATTCCATTCCATTTCATTCCATTCCATTCCATTCTACTCGGGTTGATTCCATGCCATTCCGTTCCGTTCCATTCCGTCCCATCCCGACCCGTCCCATCCCGTCCCGTCCCGTCCCATCCCGTTCCGTTCCACATGGGTTGATTCAATTCCTTTCGGTTACATTGAATTCCATTCCATTCCATTCTACTCGGATTGATTCCATTCCATTCCATTCCATTCCATTCCATTCCATTCAATTCCATTCCATTCCATTCCATTCCATTCCATTCCTTTCCATTCCAATCCATTCCATTCTACTCGGGTTGATTCCATTCTATTCCATTCCATTCCATTCCGTTCCATTCCATTCCATTCCATTCCATTCCATTCCATTCCATTCCATTCCATTCCATTCCGTTCTACTCGTGTTGATTCCATTCCATTCCATTCCATTCCATTCCACTCCATTCCATTCGATTCCATTTGATTCCATTCCATTCCATTCCATTCCATTCCATTCCGTTCTACTCGGGTTGATTTCCATTCTATTCCATTTCATTCCATTCCATTCCATTCCATTCGATTCCATTCCATTCCATTCCATTCCATTCCATTCCATTCCGTTCTAGTCGGGTTGATTCCATTCTATTCCATTCCATTCCATTCCATTCCATTCCATTCCATGCCATTCCATTCCATTCCATTCCTTTCCATTCTATTCCATTCCATTCTACTCCATTGAATTCCATTCCATTCCATTCAATTCCATTCCATTCCATTCCTTTCCATTCCATTTAGTTCTACTCGGGTTGATTCCATTCCCTTCCATTCCATTCCATTCCATTACTTTCCATTCCATTCCATTCCAATCCATTCCATTCTACTCGGGTTGACTCCATTCCATTCCATTCCATTCCATTCCATTCCATTCCATTCCATTATATTCCATTCTATTCCATTCCATTCCATTCCATTCCATTCCATTCCATTCCATTCCATTCCATTCCATTCCATTCCATTCCTTTCCATTTACTCCATTCCGTTCTACTCGGGTTGATTCCATTGAGTTTGGTTCCGTTCCGTTCCGTCCCGTCTCGTCCCGTCCCGCCCCGTCCCGTGCCGTTTTACTCGGGTTGATTCCTTTCCATTCCGTTCCGCTCGTTTCCGTTTCGTTCCATTCCGTTCCACGCGGGTTGGTTCAATTCCATTCTATTCTATTCTATTCCTTTCCATTCCATTCCATTCTACTCGGGTTGATTCCATGCCGTTCCATTCCGTTCCATTCCGTCCCATCCCGACCCGTCCCATCCCGTCCCGTCCCGTCCCATCCCGTTCCGTTCCACATGGGTTGATTCAGTTCCTTTCGGTTACATTGAATTCCATTCCATTCCATTCTACTCGGATTGATTCCATTCCATTCCATTCCATACCATTCCATTCCATTCCATTCCATTCCATTCCATTCCATTCCATTCCAATCCATTCCATTCTACTCGGGTTGATTCAATTCCATTCTATTACATTGAATTCCATTCCATTCCATTCCATTCCATTCTACTCGGATTGATTGCATTCCATTCCATTCCATTCCAGTCCATTCCAATCCATTCCATTCTACTCGGGTTGATTCCATTCCATTCCACTCCATTCCATTCCATTCCATTCCATTCCATTCCATTCCATTCCATTCCACTCGGGCTCATTCCATTCCATTCCATTCCATTCCATTCCATTCCATTCCATTCCGTTCTACTCGGGTTGATTTCCATTCCATTCCATTCCATTCCATTCCAATCCATTCCATTCCATTCCATTCCATTCCATTCTATTCCATTCCATTCCATTCCATTCCGTTCCATTCCATTCTTTCCATTTATTCCATTCCGTTCTACTCGGGTTGATTCCATTGGGTTTGGATACGTTCCGTTCCGTCCCATTCCGTCCCGTCCCGTCCCGTTCCGTTTTACTCGGGTTGATTCCTTTGCACTCCGTTCCGCTCGTTTCCATTCCGTTCCATTCCGTTCCACGCGGGTTGGTTCAATTCCATTCTATTCTATTCTATTCCTTTCCATTCCATTCCATTCTACTCGGGTTGATTCCATGCCGTTCCATTCCGTTCCATTCCGTCCCATCCCGACCCGTCCCAACCCGTCCCGTCCCGTCCCATCCCGTCCCGTTCCAAATGGGTTGATTCAATTCCTTTCGGTTACATTGAATTCCATTCCATTCCATTCTACTCGGATTGATTCCATTCCATTCCATTCCATTCCATTTCATTCCATTCCATTCCATTCCATTCCATTCCATTCCTTTCCATTCCAATCCATTCCATTCTACTGGGGTTGATTCCATTCCATTCCATTCCATTCCATTCCATTCCATTCCATTCCATTCCATTCCATTCCATTCAGTTTCATTCCATTCCATTCCATTCCATTCCATTCCTTTCCATTCCATTCCATTCCATTCCATTCCATTCTATTCCATTACATTCTACTACATTGAATTCCATTCCATTCCATTCAATTCCATTCCATTCCATTCCTTTCCATTCCATTTAGTTCTACTCGGGTTGATTCCATTCCATTCCATTCCATTCCATTCCATTCCATTCCATTGCATTCCATTCCATTCCATTCCATTACTTTCCATTCCATTCCATTCCAATCCATTCCATTCTACTCGGGTTGACTCCATTCCATTCCATTCCATTCCATTCCATTCCATTCCATTATGTTCCATACTATTCCATTCGATTCCGTTCGATTCCATTCCATTCCATTCCATTCCATTCCATTCCATTCCATTCCATTCCATTCCATTCCATTCCATTCCATTCCACTCGATTCCATTCCATTCCATTCGATTCCATTCCATTCCATTCCATTCCATTCCATTCCATTCCATTCCATTCCAATCCATTCCATTCTACTCGGGTTGATTCCATTCCATTCCATTCCATTCCATTCCATTCCATTCCATTCCATTCCATTCCATTCCATTCCATTCCATTCCATTCCATTCCATTCCTTTCTATTCCATTCCATTCCATTCCATTCCATTCCATTCCATTCCATTCCATTCCGTTCTACTCGGGTTGATTCCACTCCATTCCATTCCATTCCATTCCATTCCATTCCATTCCATTCCTTTCCATTCCAACCCATTCCGTTCTACTCGGGTTGATTCCATTCCATTCCATTCCATTCCATTCCATTCCATTCCATTCCATTCCATTCCACTCCATTCCATTCCATTTCAATCCAAACCGTTCCATTCTACTCGGGTTCATCATTCCATTCCATTCCATTCCATTCCATTCCACTCGGGTTCATTCCATTCCATTCCATTCAATTCCATTCCATTCCATTCCATTCCATTCCATTCCATTCCGTTCTACTCAGGTTGATTTCCATTCCATTCCATTCCATTCCATTCCATTCCATTCCATTCCATTCCATTCCATTCCATTCCATTCCATTCCATTCCATTCCATTCCATTCCATTCCATTCTATTCCTTTCCGTTCTACTCGGCTTGAATCCATTGAGTTCCGTTCTGTTCCATTCCGTCCCAACACGTCCCGTCCCGTCCCGTCCCGTCCCGTCCCTTCCCGTCCCGTCCCGTGCCGTTGTACTCGGGTTGATTCCGTTCCACTCCGTTCCGTTCCTTTCCGTTCCGTTCCATTCAGTTCCACGCGGGTTGATTCAATTCCATTCTATTCTATTCCATTCCATTCCATTCCATTCCATTCCATTCCATTCCATTCCATTTTACTCGGGTTGATTCCATGCCGTTCCGATGCGTTCCATTCTGTCCCATCCCGACACGTCCCGTCCCGTCCCGTCCCATTCCGTTCCGTTCTGATCGGGTTGATTCCGTTCCATTCCGTTCCGTTCCTTTCCTTTCAATTCTATTAAGTTACACGCGGGTTGATTCAATTCCATTCTATTACATTGAATTCCATTCCATTCCATTCCATTCCATTCTACTCGGATTGATTGCATTCCATTCCATTCCATTCCAGTCCATTCCAATCCATTCCATTCTACTCGGGTTGATTCCATTCCATTCCATTCCATTCCATTCCATTCCATTCCATTCCATTCCATTCCATTCCATTCCATTCCATTCCTTTCTATTCCATTCCATTCCATTCCATTCCATTCCATTCCATTCCATTCCATTCCATTCCATTCCATTCCATTCCGTTCTACTCGGGTTGATTCCACTCCATTCCATTCCATTCCATTCCATTCCATTCCATTCCATTCCATTCCATTCCATTCCATTCCTTTCCATTCCAACCCATTCCGTTCTACTCGGGTTGATTCCATTCCATTCCATTCCATTCCATTCCATTCCATTCCATTCCACTCCATTCCATTCCATTTCATTCCAAACCGTTCCATTCTACTTGGGTTCATCATTCCATTCCATTCCATTCCATTCCATTCCATTCCATTCCACTCGGGTTCATTCCATTCCATTCCATTCCATTCCATTCCATTCCATTCCATTCCGTTCTACTCAGGTTGATTTCCATTCCATTCCATTCCATTCCATTCCATTCCATTCCATTCCACTCCATTCCACTCCATTCCATTCCATTCCACTCCATTCCATTCCATTCCACTCCATTCCATTCCATTCCATTCTATTCCTTTCCGTTCTGCTCGGCTTGAATCCATTGAGTTCCGTTCTGTTCCGTTCCGTCCCAACACGTCCCGTCCCGTCCCGTCCCGTCCCGTCCCTTCCCGTCCCGTCCCGTGCCGTTGTACTCGGGTTGATTCCGTTCCACTCCGTTCCGTTCCTTTCCGTTCCGTTCCATTCAGTTCCACGCGGGTTGATTCAATTCCATTCTATTCTATTCCATTCCATTCCATTCCATTCCATTCCATTCCATTCCATTCCATTCCATTTTACTCGGGTTGATTCCATGCCGTTCCGTTGCGTTCCATTCTGTCCCATCCCGACGCGTCCCGTCCCGTCCCGTCCCGTCCCATTCCGTTCCGTTCTGATCGGGTTGATTCCGTTCCATTCCGTTCCGTTCCTTTCCGTTCCATTCCATTCCGATACACGCGGGTTGATTCAATTCCATTCTATTACATTGAATTCCATTCCATTCCATTCCATTCCATTCTACTCGGATTGATTGCATTCCATTCCATTCCATTCCAGTCCATTCCAATCCATTCCATTCTACTCGGGTTGATTCCATTCCATTCCATTCCATTCCATTCCATTCCATTCCATTCCATTCCATTCCATTGCGTTCCATTCGATTCGATTCCATTCCATTCCATTCCATTCCATTCCAATCCATTCCATTCTACTTGGGTTGATTCCATTCCATTCCATTCCATTCGATTCCATTCGATTCCATTCCATTCCATTCCATTCCATTCCATTCTGTTCTACTCGGGTTGATTCCACTCCATTCCATTCCATTCCATTCCATTCTATTCCATTCCATTCCATTCGATTCCATTCTATTCCATTCGATTCCATTCCCTTCCATTTCATTTTATTCCATTCCATTCCATTCCATTCTATTCCATTGAATTCCATTCCATTCCATTCCATTCCTTTCCGTTCCATTCCATTCCATTCCATTCCTTTCCATTCCAATCCATTCCATTCTACTCGGGTTGATTCCATTCCATTCCATTCCATTCCATTCCATTCGATTCCATTCCATTCCATTCCATTCCATTCCATTCCGTTCTACTCGGGTTGATTCCATTCTATTCCATTCCATTCCGTTCGATTCCATTCGATTCCATTTGATTCCATTCCATTCCATTCCATTCCCTTCCATTCCATTCTATTCCATTGAATTCCATTCCATTCCATTGCATTCCATTCCATTCCATTCCATTCCATTCCGTTCTACTCTGATTGACTCCATTCCATTCCATTCCATTCCATTCCATTCCATTCCATTCCATTCGATTCCATTCCATTCGATTCCATTCCATTCCATTCCATTCCATTCCATTCCATTCCATTCCATTCCATTCCAATACATTCCATTCTACTCTGGTTGATTCCATTCCATTCCATTCCATTCCATTCCATTCGTCTCCATTCGATTCCATTCGATTCCATTCCATTCTATTCCATGGAATTCCATTCCATTCCATTCCATTCCATTCCATTCCATTCCATTCCATTCCATTCCATTCCATTCCATTCCGTTCTACTCGGGTTGATTTCATTCCATTCCATTCCATTCCATTCCATTCCATTCCATTCCATTCCACTCCATTCCATTCGATTCCATTCGATTCCATTCCATTCCATTCCATTCCATTCCAATCCATTCCATTCTACTCGGGTTGATTCCATTCCATTCCATTCCATTCCATTCCATTCCATTCCATTCCATTCCATTCCATTGCATTCCATTCGATTCCATTCGATTCCATTCCATTCGATTCCATTCGAGATCATTCGATTCCATTCCATCCCATTCCATTCCATTCCATTCCATTCCGTTTTACTCGGGTTGATTCCATTCCATGCCATTTCATTCCATTCCATTCCATTCCATTCCATTCGATTCCATTCGATTCCATTCCATTCCATTCCATTCCAATCCATTCCATTCTACTCGGGTTGATTCCATTCCATTCCATTCCATTCCATTCCATTCCATTCCATTCCACTCGATTCCATTCCATTCTTTCCATTCCATTCCAATCCATTCCATTCTACTCGGGTGGATTCCATTCCATTCCCTTCCATTCCATTCCATTCCATTCCATTCCATTCCATTCCATTCCATTCCATTCCGTTCTAGTCGGGTTGATTCCATTCTATTCCATTCCATTCCATTCCATTCCATTCCATTCCATTCCATTCTATTCCACTCCATTCTACTCCATTGAATTCCATTCCATTCCATTGAATTCCATTCCATTCCATTCTATTCCATTCCATTCCTTTCCTTTCCATTCCATTTAGTTCTACTCGGGTTGATTCCATTCCATTCCATTCCATTCCATTCCATTCCATTCCATTCCATTCCATTCCATTGCATTCCATTCGATTCCATTCCATTCCATTCCATTCCATTCCATTCCATTCCATTCCATTCCATTCCATTCCGTTCCACTCGGGTTGATTCCATTCTATTCCATTCCATTCCATTCGATTCCATTCGATATCCTTCGATTCCATTCCATCCCATTCCATTCCATTCCATTCCATTCCGTTCTTCTTGGGTTGATTCCATTCCATTCCATTTCATTCCGTTCTTCTTGGGTTGATTCCATTCCATTCCATTTCATTCCAATCCATTCCATTCCATTTCTTTCGATTCCATTCGATTCCATTCCATTCCATTCCATTCCAATCAATTGCATTCTACTCAGGTTGATTCCATTCCATTCCATTCCATTCCATTCCATTCCATTCCATTCCATTCCATTCCATTCGATTCCACTCGATTCCATTCCATTCCTTTCCATTCCATTCCAATCCATTCCATTCTATTCGGGTGGATTCCATTCCATTCCATTCCATTCCATTCCATTCCATTCCATTCCATTCCATTCCATTCCATTCCATTCCATTCCATTCGATTCCATTCCATTCCTTTCCATTCCATTCCCTTCCATTCCATTCCATTCCATTCCATTCCATTCCGTTCTAGTCGGGTTGATTCCATTCCATTCCATTGCATTCCATTCCATTCCATTCCATTCCATTCCATTCCATTCCATTCCATTCCATTCCATTCCATTCCATTCCATTCCATTCTATTCCATTCCATTCTACTCCATTGAATTCCATTCCATTCCATTCCATTCCTTTCCATTCCATTCCATTCCTTTCCAATCCATTTAGTTCTACTCGGGTTGATTCCATTCCATTCCATTCCATTCCATTCCATTCCATTCCATTCCATTCCATTCCATTCCATTACATTCCATTCCATTCCATTACTTTCCATTCCATTCCATTCCAATCCATTCTATTCTACTCGGGTTGACTCCATTCCATTCCATTCCACTCCATTCCATTCCGTTATATTCCATTCTATTCCATTCGATTCCGTTCGATTCCATTCCATTCCATTCCATTCCATTCCATTCCATTCCATTCCATTCGATTCCATTCCATTCCATTCGATTCCCTTCCATTCCATTCCATTCCATTCCATTCCATTCCATTCCAATCCATTCCATTCTACTCGGGTTGATTCCATTCCATTCCATTCCATTCCAATCCATTCCATTCCATTCCATTCCATTCCATTCCATTCCATTCCATTCCATTCCATTCCATTCCATTCCATTCCATTCCATTCCTTTCTATTCCATTCCATTCCATTCCATTCCATTCCATTCCATTCCATTCCATTCCATTCCGTTCTACTCGGGTTGATTCCACTCCATTCCATTCCCTTCCATTCCATTCCATTCCATTCCATTCCATTCCATTCCATTCCATTCCTTTCCATTCCAACCCATTCCTTTCTACTCGGGTTGATTCCATTCCATTCCATTCCATTCCATTCCATTCCATTCCATTCCATTCCATTCCATTCCATTCCATTCCATTCCATTCCATTCCATTCCATTCCATTCCATTCCATTCCATTCCATTCCATTCCATTCCATTCCATTTCATTCCAAACCGTTCCATTCTACTCGGATTCATCATTCCATTCCATTCCATTCCATTCCATTCCACTCGGGTTCATTCCATTCCATTCCATTCCATTCCATTCCATTCCGTTCTACTCAGGTTGATTTCCATTCCATTCCATTCCATTCCATTCCATTCCATTCCATTCCATTCCATTCCATTCCATTCCATTCCATTCCATTCCATTCCATTCTATTCCATTCCGTTCTACTCGGCTTGAATCCATTGAGTTCCGTTCCGTTCCGTTCCGTCCCGACACGTCCCGTCCCGTCCCGTCCCGTCCCGTCCCGTCCCGTCCCGTGCCGTTGTACTCGTGTTGATTCCATTCCACTCCGTTCCGTTCCTTTCCGTTCCCTTCCATTCAGTTCCACGCGGGTTGATTCAATTCCATTCTATTCTATTCAATTCCATTCCATTCCATTCCATTCCATTACATTCCATTCCATTCCATTCAATTTTACTCGGGTTGATTCCATGCCGTTCCGTTCTGTTCCATTCTGTCCCATCCCGACGCGTCCCGTCCCGTCCCGTCCCATTCCGTTCCATTCTGATCGGGTTGATTCCGTTCCATTCCGTTCCGTTCCTTTCCGTTCCATTCCATTCCGTTACACGCGGGTTGATTCAATTCCATTCTATTACATTGAATTGCATTCCATTCCATTCCATTCCATTCTACTCGGATTGATTGCATTCCATTCCATTCCATTCCAGTCCATTCCAATCCATTCCATTCTACTCGGGTTGATTCCGTTCCATTCCATTCCATTCCATTCCATTCCATTCCATTCCATTCCATTCCATTCCATTGCGTTCCATTCGATTCGATTCCATACCATTCCATTCCATTCCATTCCAATCCATTCCATTCTACTTGGGTTCATTCCATTCCATTCCATTCCATTCCATTCGATTCCATTCGATTCCATTCCATTTCATTCCATTCCATTCTGTTCTACTCGGGTTGATTCCACTCCATTCCATTCCGTTCCATTCCATTCTATTCCATTCCATTCCATTCGATTCCATTCTATTCCATTCGATTCCATTCCATTCCATTTCATTTTATTCCAATCCATTCCATTCCATTCTATTCCATTGAATTCCATTCCATTCCATTCCATTCCATCCAATTCCATTCCTTTCCATTCCAATCCATTCCATTCTACTCGGGTTGATTCCATTCCATTCCATTCCATTCCATTCCATTCCATTCCATTCCATTCCATTCCATTCCATTCCATTCCGTTCTACTCGGGTTGATTCCATTCTATTCCATTCCATTCCGTTCGATTCCATTCGATTCCATTCGATTCCATTCCATTCCATTCCATTCCTTTCCATTCCATTCTATTCCATTGAATTCCATTCCATTCCATTGCATTCCATTCCATTCCATTCCATTCCGTTCTACTCTGATTGACTCCATTCCATTCCATTCCATTCCATTCCATTCCATTCCATTCCATTCCATTCCATTCCATTCGATTCCATTCCATTCCATTCCATTCCATTCCATTCCATTCCAATACATTCCATTCTACTCTGGTTGATTCCATTCCATTCCATTCCATTCCATTCCATTCCATTCCATTCGTCTCCATTCGATTCCATTCGATTCCATTCCATTCCGTTCCATTCCATTCCATTCCATTCCATTCCATTCCATTCCATTGCATTCCATTCGATTCCATTCGATTTCATTCCATTCGATTCCATTCGATATCATTCGATTCCATTCCATCCCATTCCATTCCATTCCATTCCATTCCTTTGTACTCGGGTTGATTCCATTCCATTCCGTTTCATTCCATTCCATTCCATTCCATTCCATTCCATTCCATTCCGTTCTAATCGGTTTGATTCCACTCCATTCCATTCCATTCCATTCCATTCCATTCCATTCCATTCCATTCCATTCCATTCCTTTGCATTCCAACCCATTCCGTTCTACTCGGGTTGATTCCATTCCATTCCATTCCATTCCATTCCATTCCATTCCATTCCATTCCATTCCATTCCATTCCATTCGATTCCATTCCATTCCATTCCATTCCATTTCATTCCAAACCATTCCATTCTACTCGGGTTCATCATTCCATTCCATTCCATTCCATTCCTTTCCACTCGGGTTCTTTCCATTCCATTCCATTCCATTCCATTCCATTCCATTCCATTCCATTCCGTTCTACTCAGGTTGATTTCCATTCAATTCCATTCCATTCCATTCCATTCCATTCCATTCCATTCCATTCCACTCCATTCCATTCCGTTGTATTCGGGTTGATTCCATTCCATTCCATTCCATTCCAATCCATTCCATTCCATTCCATTCCATTCCATTCCATTCCATTCCATTCCATTCCATTCCATTCCATTCCATTCCATTCCTTTCTATTCCATTCCATTTCATTCCATTCCATTCCATTCCATTCCATTCCATTCCATTCAATTCCATTCCATTCCATTCCATTCCATTCCTTTCCATTCCAATCCATTCCATTCTACTCGGGTTGATTCCATTCTATTCCATTCCATTCCATTCCGTTCCATTCCATTCCATTCCATTCCATTCCATTCCATTCCATTCCATTCCATTCCGTTCTACTCGTGTTGATTCCATTCCATTCCATTCCATTCCATTCCACTCCATTCCATTCGATTCCATTTGATTCCATTCCATTCCATTCCATTCCATTCCATTCCGTTCTACTCGGGTTGATTTCCATTCTATTCCATTTCATTCCATTCCATTCCATTCCATTCGATTCCATTCCATTCCATTCCATTCCATTCCATTCCATTCCATTCCGTTCTAGTCGGGTTGATTCCATTCTATTCCATTCCATTCCATTCCATTCCATTCCATTCCATTCCATGCCATTCCATTCCATTCCATTCCTTTCCATTCTATTCCATTCCATTCTACTCCATTGAATTCCATTCCATTCCATTCAATTCCATTCCATTCCATTCCTTTCCATTCCATTTAGTTCTACTCGGGTTGATTCCATTCCCTTCCATTCCATTCCATTCCATTACTTTCCATTCCATTCCATTCCAATCCATTCCATTCTACTCGGGTTGACTCCATTCCATTCCATTCCATTCCATTCCATTCCATTCCATTATATTCCATTCTATTCCATTCCATTCCATTCCATTCCATTCCATTCCATTCCATTCCATTCCATTCCATTCCATTCCATTCCATTCCTTTCCATTTACTCCATTCCGTTCTACTCGGGTTGATTCCATTGAGTTTGGTTCCGTTCCGTTCCGTCCCGTCTCGTCCCGTCCCGCCCCGTCCCGTGCCGTTTTACTCGGGTTGATTCCTTTCCATTCCGTTCCGCTCGTTTCCGTTTCGTTCCATTCCGTTCCACGCGGGTTGGTTCAATTCCATTCTATTCTATTCTATTCCTTTCCATTCCATTCCATTCTACTCGGGTTGATTCCATGCCGTTCCATTCCGTTCCATTCCGTCCCATCCCGACCCGTCCCATCCCGTCCCGTCCCGTCCCATCCCGTTCCGTTCCACATGGGTTGATTCAGTTCCTTTCGGTTACATTGAATTCCATTCCATTCCATTCTACTCGGATTGATTCCATTCCATTCCATTCCATACCATTCCATTCCATTCCATTCCATTCCATTCCATTCCATTCCATTCCATTCCAATCCATTCCATTCTACTCGGGTTGATTCCATTCCATTCCATTCCATTCCATTCCATTCCATTCCATTCCATTCCATTCAGTTTCATTCCATTCCATTCCATTCCATTCCATTCCATTCCATTCGATTCCATTCCATTCCATTCCATTCCATTCCATTCCGTTCTACTCGGGTTGATTCCATTCTATTCCATTCCATTCCGTTCGATTCCATTCGATTCCATTCGATTCCATTCCATTCCATTCCATTCCCTTCCATTCCATTCTATTCCATTGAATTCCATTCCATTCCATTCCATTCCATTCCATTCCATTCCATTCCATTCCGTTCTACTCTGATTGACTCCATTCCATTCCATTCCATTCCATTCCATTCCATTCCATTACATTCCATTCCATTCGATTCCATTCCATTCCATTCCATTCCATTCCATTCCATTCCATTCCATTCCAATACATTCCATTCTACTCTGGTTGATTCCATTCCATTCCATTCCATTCCATTCCATTCGTCTCCATTCGATTCCATTCGATTCCATTCCATTCTATTCCATTGAATTCCATTCCATTCCATTCCATTCCATTCCATTCCATTCCATTCCATTCCATTCTATTCCATTCCATTCCATTCCATTCCGTTCTACTCGGGTTGATTCCATTCCATTCCATTCCATTCCATTCCACTCCATTCCATTCGATTCCATTCGATTCCATTCCATTCCATTCCATTCCATTCCAATCCATTCCATTCTACTCGGGTTGATTCCATTCCATTCCATTCCATTCCATTCCATTCCATTCCATTCCATTCCATTCGATTCCATTCCATTCGATTCCATTCGATATCATTCGATTCCATTCCATCCCATTCCATTCCATTCCATTCCATTCCGTTCTACTCGGGTTGATTCCATTCCATTCCGTTTCATTCCATTCCATTCCATTCCATTCCATTCCATTCCATTCCATTCCGTTCTAATCGGTTTGATTCCACTCCATTCCATTCCATTCCATTCCATTCCATTCCATTCCATTCCTTTCCATTCCAACCCATTCCGTTCTACTCGGGTTGATTCCATTCCATTCCATTCCATTCCATTTCATTCCAAACCATTCCATTCTACTCGGGTTCATCATTCCATTCCATTCCATTCCATTCCTTTCCATTCCACTCGGGTTCTTTCCATTCCATTCCATTCCATTCCATTCCATTCCATTCCATTCCATTCCATTCCGTTCTACTCAGGTTGATTTCCATTCCATTCCATTCCATTCCATTCCATTCCATTCCATTCCATTCCATTCCATTCCATTCCATTCCATTCCATTCCATTCCATTCCATTCCATTCCATTCCATTCCATTCTATTCCATTCCGTTCTACTCGGCTTGAATCCATTGAGTTCCGTTCCGTTCCGTTCCGTCCCGACATGTCCCGTCCCGTCCCGTCCCGTCCCGTCCCATCCCGTCCCGTCCCGTCCCGTGCCGTTGTACTCGGGTTGATTCCATTCCACTCCGTTCCGTTCATTTCCGTTCCGTTCCATTCAGTTCCACGCGGGTTGATTCAATTCCATTCTATTCTATTCCATTCCATTCCATTCCATTCCATTCCATTCCATTCCATTCCATTCTACTCGGGTTGATTCCATGCCGTTCCGTTCCGTTCCATTGCGTCCCATCCCGACGCGTCCCGTCCCGTCCCGTCCCGTCAAATTACGTTCCGTTCTGATCGGGTTGATTCCGTTCCGTTCCATTCCGTTCCTTTCCTTTCCGTTCCGTTCCATTCCGTTACACGCGGGTTGATTCAATTCCATTCTATTACATTGAATTCCATTCCATTCCATTCCATTCCATTCTACTCGGATTGATTGCATTCCATTCCATTCCATTCCAGTCCATTCCAATCCATTCCATTCTACTCGGGTTGATTCCATTCCATTCCACTCCATTCCATTCCATTCCATTCCATTCCATTCCATTCCATTCCATTCCATTCCACTCGGGCTCATTCCATTCCATTCCATTCCATTCCATTCCATTCCATTCCGTTCTACTCGGGTTGATTTCCATTCCATTCCATTCCATTCCATTCCAATCCATTCCATTCCATTCCATTCCATTCCATTCCATTCCATTCCATTCCATTCCATTCCATTCCATTCCGTTCCATTCCATTCTTTCCATTTATTCCATTCCGTTCTACTCGGGTTGATTCCATTGGGTTTGGATACGTTCCGTTCCGTCCCATTCCGTCCCGTCCCGTCCCGTTCCGTTTTACTCGGGTTGATTCCTTTGCACTCCGTTCCGCTCGTTTCCATTCCGTTCCATTCCGTTCCACGCGGGTTGGTTCAATTCCATTCTATTCTATTCTATTCCTTTCCATTCCATTCCATTCTACTCGGGTTGATTCCATGCCGTTCCATTCCGTTCCATTCCGTCCCATCCCGACCCGTCCCAACCCGTCCCGTCCCGTCCCATCCCGTCCCGTTCCAAATGGGTTGATTCAATTCCTTTCGGTTACATTGAATTCCATTCCATTCCATTCTACTCGGATTGATTCCATTCCATTCCATTCCATTCCATTCCATTCCATTCCATTCCATTCCATTCCATTCCTTTCCATTCCAATCCATTCCATTCTACTCGGGTTGATTCCATTCCATTCCATTCCATTCCATTCCATTCCATTCCATTCCATTCCATTCCATTCCATTCCATTCCATTCAGTTTCATTCCATTCCATTCCATTCCATTCCATTCCTTTCCATTCCATTCCATTCCATTCCATTCCATTCTATTCCATTACATTCTACTACATTGAATTCCATTCCATTCCATTCAATTCCATTCCATTCCATTCCTTTCCATTCCATTTAGTTCTACTCGGGTTGATTCCATTCCATTCCATTCCATTCCATTCCATTCCATTCCATTGCATTC
Organism: Gorilla gorilla gorilla; assembly: GCF_029281585.2. NCBI lineage: Eukaryota > Metazoa > Chordata > Mammalia > Primates > Hominidae > Gorilla > Gorilla gorilla. The sequence continues at coordinate 12,584,730 of NC_073241.2, forward strand.
CATTCCATTCCATTCCATTACTTTCCATTCCATTCCATTCCAATCCATTCCATTCTACTCGGGTTGACTCCATTCCATTCCATTCCATTCCATTCCATTCCATTCCATTATGTTCCATACTATTCCATTCGATTCCGTTCGATTCCATTCCATTCCATTCCATTCCATTCCATTCCATTCCATTCCATTCCATTCCATTCCACTCGATTCCATTCCATTCCATTCGATTCCATTCCATTCCATTCCATTCCATTCCATTCCATTCCATTCCATTCCAATCCATTCCATTCTACTCGGGTTGATTCCATTCCATTCCATTCCATTCCATTCCATTCCATTCCATTCCATTCCATTCCATTCCATTCCTTTCTATTCCATTCCATTCCATTCCATTCCATTCCATTCCATTCCATTCCATTCCGTTCTACTCGGGTTGATTCCACTCCATTCCATTCCATTCCATTCCATTCCATTCCATTCCATTCCATTCCTTTCCATTCCAACCCATTCCGTTCTACTCGGGTTGATTCCATTCCATTCCATTCCATTCCATTCCATTCCATTCCATTCCATTCCATTCCACTCCATTCCATTCCATTTCAATCCAAACCGTTCCATTCTACTCGGGTTCATCATTCCATTCCATTCCATTCCATTCCATTCCACTCGGGTTCATTCCATTCCATTCCATTCAATTCCATTCCATTCCATTCCATTCCATTCCATTCCGTTCTACTCAGGTTGATTTCCATTCCATTCCATTCCATTCCATTCCATTCCATTCCATTCCATTCCATTCCATTCCATTCCATTCCATTCCATTCCATTCCATTCTATTCCTTTCCGTTCTACTCGGCTTGAATCCATTGAGTTCCGTTCTGTTCCATTCCGTCCCAACACGTCCCGTCCCGTCCCGTCCCGTCCCGTCCCTTCCCGTCCCGTCCCGTGCCGTTGTACTCGGGTTGATTCCGTTCCACTCCGTTCCGTTCCTTTCCGTTCCGTTCCATTCAGTTCCACGCGGGTTGATTCAATTCCATTCTATTCTATTCCATTCCATTCCATTCCATTCCATTCCATTCCATTCCATTCCATTTTACTCGGGTTGATTCCATGCCGTTCCGATGCGTTCCATTCTGTCCCATCCCGACACGTCCCGTCCCGTCCCGTCCCATTCCGTTCCGTTCTGATCGGGTTGATTCCGTTCCATTCCGTTCAGTTCCTTTCCTTTCCATTCTATTCCGTTACACGCGGGTTGATTCAATTCCATTCTATTACATTGAATTCCATTCCATTCCATTCCATTCCATTCTACTCGGATTGATTGCATTCCATTCCATTCCATTCCAGTCCATTCCAATCCATTCCATTCTACTCGGGTTGATTCCATTCCATTCCATTCCATTCCATTCCATTCCATTCCATTCCATTCCATTCCATTCCATTCCATTCCATTCCATTCCATTCCATTCCATTCCTTTCTATTCCATTCCATTCCATTCCATTCCATTCCATTCCATTCCATTCCATTCCATTCCATTCCATTCCATTCCATTCCATTCCATTCCATTCCGTTCTACTCGGGTTGATTCCACTCCATTCCATTCCATTCCATTCCATTCCATTCCATTCCATTCCATTCCATTCCATTCCATTCCTTTCCATTCCAACCCATTCCGTTCTACTCGGGTTGATTCCATTCCATTCCATTCCATTCCATTCCATTCCATTCCATTCCACTCCATTCCATTCCATTTCATTCCAAACCGTTCCATTCTACTTGGGTTCATCATTCCATTCCATTCCATTCCATTCCATTCCATTCCACTCGGGTTCATTCCATTCCATTCCATTCCATTCCATTCCATTCCATTCCATTCCATTCCGTTCTATTCAGGTTGATTTCCATTCCATTCCATTCCATTCCATTCCATTCCATTCCATTCCATTCCACTCCATTCCATTCCATTCCACTCCATTCCATTCCATTCCACTCCATTCCATTCCATTCCATTCTATTCCTTTCCGTTCTGCTCGGCTTGAATCCATTGAGTTCCGTTCTGTTCCGTTCCGTCCCAACACGTCCCGTCCCGTCCCGTCCCGTCCCGTCCCTTCCCGTCCCGTCCCGTGCCGTTGTACTCGGGTTGATTCCGTTCCACTCCGTTCCGTTCCTTTCCGTTCCGTTCCATTCAGTTCCACGCGGGTTGATTCAATTCCATTCTATTCTATTCCATTCCATTCCATTCCATTCCATTCCATTCCATTCCATTCCATTCCATTTTACTCGGGTTGATTCCATGCCGTTCCGTTGCGTTCCATTCTGTCCCATCCCGACGCGTCCCGTCCCGTCCCGTCCCGTCCCATTCCGTTCCGTTCTGATCGGGTTGATTCCGTTCCATTCCGTTCCGTTCCTTTCCGTTCCATTCCATTCCGATACACGCGGGTTGATTCAATTCCATTCTATTACATTGAATTCCATTCCATTCCATTCCATTCCATTCTACTCGGATTGATTGCATTCCATTCCATTCCATTCCAGTCCATTCCAATCCATTCCATTCTACTCGGGTTGATTCCATTCCATTCCATTCCATTCCATTCCATTCCATTCCATTCCATTCCATTCCATTGCGTTCCATTCGATTCGATTCCATTCCATTCCATTCCATTCCATTCCAATCCATTCCATTCTACTTGGGTTGATTCCATTCCATTCCATTCCATTCGATTCCATTCGATTCCATTCCATTCCATTCCATTCCATTCCATTCTGTTCTACTCGGGTTGATTCCACTCCATTCCATTCCATTCCATTCCATTCTATTCCATTCCATTCCATTCGATTCCATTCTATTCCATTCGATTCCATTCCATTCCATTTCATTTTATTCCATTCCATTCCATTCCATTCTATTCCATTGAATTCCATTCCATTCCATTCCATTCCTTTCCGTTCCATTCCATTCCATTCCATTCCTTTCCATTCCAATCCATTCCATTCTACTCGGGTTGATTCCATTCCATTCCATTCCATTCCATTCCATTCGATTCCATTCCATTCCATTCCATTCCATTCCATTCCGTTCTACTCGGGTTGATTCCATTCTATTCCATTCCATTCCGTTCGATTCCATTCGATTCCATTTGATTCCATTCCATTCCATTCCATTCCCTTCCATTCCATTCTATTCCAATGAATTCCATTCCATTACATTGCATTCCATTCCATTCCATTCCATTCCATTCCGTTCTACTCTGATTGACTCCATTCCATTCCATTCCATTCCATTCCATTCCATTCCATTCCATTCCATTCCATTCCATTCCATTCGATTCCATTCCATTCCATTCCATTCCATTCCATTCCATTCCATTCCATTCCATTCCAATACATTCCATTCTACTCTGGTTGATTCCATTCCATTCCATTCCATTCCATTCCATTCGTCTCCATTCGATTCCATTCGATTCCATTCCATTCTATTCCATGGAATTCCATTCCATTCCATTCCATTCCATTCCATTCCATTCCATTCCATTCCATTCCATTCCATTCCATTCCGTTCTACTCGGGTTGATTTCATTCCATTCCATTCCATTCCATTCCATTCCATTCCATTCCATTCCACTCCATTCCATTCGATTCCATTCGATTCCATTCCATTCCATTCCATTCCATTCCAATCCATTCCATTCTACTCGGGTTGATTCCATTCCATTCCATTCCATTCCATTCCATTCCATTCCATTCCATTCCATTCCATTGCATTCCATTCGATTCCATTCGATTCCATTCCATTCGATTCCATTCGAGATCATTCGATTCCATTCCATCCCATTCCATTCCATTCCATTGCATTCCGTTTTACTCGGGTTGATTCCATTCCATGCCATTTCATTCCATTCCATTCCATTCCATTCCATTGGATTCCATTCGATTCCATTCCATTCCATTCCATTCCAATCCATTCCATTCTACTCGGGTTGATTCCATTCCATTCCATTCCATTCCATTCCATTCCATTCCATTCCACTCGATTCCATTCCATTCTTTCCATTCCATTCCAATCCATTCCATTCTACTCGGGTGGATTCCATTCCATTCCCTTCCATTCCATTCCATTCCATTCCATTCCATTCCATTCCATTCCATTCCATTCCGTTCTAGTCGGGTTGATTCCATTCTATTCCATTCCATTCCATTCCATTCCATTCCATTCCATTCCATTCCATTCTATTCCACTCCATTCTACTCCATTGAATTCCATTCCATTCCATTGAATTCCATTCCATTCCATTCTATTCCATTCCATTCCTTTCCTTTCCATTCCATTTAGTTCTACTCGGGTTGATTCCATTCCATTCCATTCCATTCCATTCCATTCCATTCCATTCCATTCCATTGCATTCCATTCGATTCCATTCCATTCCATTCCATTCCATTCCATTCCATTCCATTCCATTCCATTCCATTCCATTCCATTCCGTTCCACTCGGGTTGATTCCATTCTATTCCATTCCATTCCATTCGATTCCATTCGATATCCTTCGATTCCATTCCATCCCATTCCATTCCATTCCATTCCATTCCGTTCTTCTTGGGTTGATTCCATTCCATTCCATTTCATTCCGTTCTTCTTGGGTTGATTCCATTCCATTCCATTTTATTCCATTCCATTCCATTCCATTTCTTTCGATTCCATTCGATTCCATTCCATTCCATTCCATTCCAATCAATTGCATTCTACTCAGGTTGATTCCATTCCATTCCATTCCATTCCATTCCATTCCATTCCATTCCATTCCATTCGATTCCACTCGATTCCATTCCATTCCTTTCCATTCCATTCCAATCCATTCCATTCTATTCGGGTGGATTCCATTCCATTCCATTCCATTCCATTCCATTCCATTCCATTCCATTCCATTCCATTCCATTCCATTCCATTCCATTCGATTCCATTCCATTCCTTTCCATTCCATTCCCTTCCATTCCATTCCATTCCATTCCATTCCGTTCTAGTCGGGTTGATTCCATTCCATTCCATTGCATTCCATTCCATTCCATTCCATTCCATTCCATTCCATTCCATTCCATTCCATTCTATTCCATTCCATTCTACTCCATTGAATTCCATTCCATTCCATTCCATTCCATTCCATTCCATTCCATTCCATTCCTTTCCAATCCATTTAGTTCTACTCGGGTTGATTCCATTCCATTCCATTCCATTCCATTCCATTCCATTCCATTCCATTCCATTCCATTACATTCCATTCCATTCCATTACTTTCCATTCCATTCCATTCCAATCCATTCTATTCTACTCGGGTTGACTCCATTCCATTCCATTCCACTCCATTCCATTCCGTTATATTCCATTCTATTCCATTCGATTCCGTTCGATTCCATTCCATTCCATTCCATTCCATTCCATTCCATTCCATTCGATTCCATTCCATTCCATTCGATTCCCTTCCATTCCATTCCATTCCATTCCATTCCATTCCATTCCAATCCATTCCATTCTACTCGGGTTGATTCCATTCCATTCCATTCCATTCCAATCCATTCCATTCCATTCCATTCCATTCCATTCCATTCCATTCCATTCCATTCCATTCCATTCCTTTCTATTCCATTCCATTCCATTCCATTCCATTCCATTCCATTCCATTCCATTCCGTTCTACTCGGGTTGATTCCACTCCATTCCATTCCCTTCCATTCCATTCCATTCCATTCCATTCCATTCCATTCCATTCCATTCCTTTCCATTCCAACCCATTCCTTTCTACTCGGGTTGATTCCATTCCATTCCATTCCATTCCATTCCATTCCATTCCATTCCATTCCATTCCATTCCATTCCATTCCATTCCATTCCATTCCATTCCATTCCATTCCATTCCATTCCATTTCATTCCAAACCGTTCCATTCTACTCGGATTCATCATTCCATTCCATTCCATTCCATTCCATTCCACTCGGGTTCATTCCATTCCATTCCATTCCATTCCATTCCATTCCGTTCTACTCAGGTTGATTTCCATTCCATTCCATTCCATTCCATTCCATTCCATTCCATTCCATTCCATTCCATTCCATTCCATTCCATTCCATTCCATTCTATTCCATTCCGTTCTACTCGGCTTGAATCCATTGAGTTCCGTTCCGTTCCGTTCCGTCCCGACACGTCCCGTCCCGTCCCGTCCCGTCCCGTCCCGTCCCGTCCCGTCCCGTCCCGTGCCGTTGTACTCGGGTTGATTCCATTCCACTCCGTTCCGTTCCTTTCCGTTCCCTTCCATTCAGTTCCACGCGGGTTGATTCAATTCCATTCTATTCTATTCAATTCCATTCCATTCCATTCCATTCCATTCCATTCCATTCCATTCCATTCAATTTTACTCGGGTTGATTCCATGCCGTTCCGTTCTGTTCCATTCTGTCCCATCCCGACGCGTCCCGTCCCGTCCCGTCCCATTCCGTTCCATTCTGATCGGGTTGATTCCGTTCCATTCCGTTCCGTTCCTTTCCGTTCCATTCCATTCCGTTACACGCGGGTTGATTCAATTCCATTCTATTACATTGAATTGCATTCCATTCCATTCCATTCCATTCTACTCGGATTGATTGCATTCCATTCCATTCCATTCCAGTCCATTCCAATCCATTCCATTCTACTCGGGTTGATTCCGTTCCATTCCATTCCATTCCATTCCATTCCATTCCATTCCATTCCATTCCATTCCATTGCGTTCCATTCGATTCGATTCCATACCATTCCATTCCATTCCATTCCATTCCAATCCATTCCATTCTACTTGGGTTCATTCCATTCCATTCCATTCCATTCCATTCCATTCCATTCGATTCCATTCCATTTCATTCCATTCCATTCTGTTCTACTCGGGTTGATTCCACTCCATTCCATTCCATTCCATTCCATTCTATTCCATTCCATTCCATTCGATTCCATTCTATTCCATTCGATTCCATTCCATTCCATTTCATTTTATTCCAATCCATTCCATTCCATTCTATTCCATTGAATTCCATTCCATTCCATTCCATTCCATCCAATTCCATTCCTTTCCATTCCAATCCATTCCATTCTACTCGGGTTGATTCCATTCCATTCCATTCCATTCCATTCCATTCCATTCCATTCCATTCCATTCCGTTCTACTCGGGTTGATTCCATTCTATTCCATTCCATTCCGTTCGATTCCATTCGATTCCATTCGATTCCATTCCATTCCATTCCATTCCTTTCCATTCCATTCTATTCCATTGAATTCCATTCCATTCCATTGCATTCCATTCCATTCCATTCCATTCCGTTCTACTCTGATTGACTCCATTCCATTCCATTCCATTCCATTCCATTCCATTCCATTCCATTCCATTCCATTCGATTCCATTCCATTCCATTCCATTCCATTCCATTCCATTCCAATACATTCCATTCTACTCTGGTTGATTCCATTCCATTCCATTCCATTCCATTCCATTCCATTCCATTCCATTCGTCTCCATTCGATTCCATTCGATTCCATTCCATTCTATTCCATTGAATTCCATTCCATTCCATTCCATTCCATTCCATTCCATTCTATTCCATTCCATTCCATTCCATTCCGTTCTACTCGGGTTGATTCCATTCCATTCCATTCCATTCCATTCCATTCCATTCCATTCCATTCCATTCCATTCCATTCCATTCCATTGCATTCCATTCGATTCCATTCGATTTCATTCCATTCGATTCCATTCGATATCATTCGATTCCATTCCATCCCATTCCATTCCATTCCATTCCATTCCTTTGTACTCGGGTTGATTCCATTCCATTCCGTTTCATTCCATTCCATTCCATTCCATTCCATTCCATTCCATTCCGTTCTAATCGGTTTGATTCCACTCCATTCCATTCCATTCCATTCCATTCCATTCCATTCCATTCCATTCCATTCCATTCCTTTGCATTCCAACCCATTCCGTTCTACTCGGGTTGATTCCATTCCATTCCATTCCATTCCATTCCATTCCATTCCATTCCATTCCATTCCATTCCATTCGATTCCATTCCATTCCATTCCATTCCATTTCATTCCAAACCATTCCATTCTACTCGGGTTCATCATTCCATTCCATTCCATTCCATTCCATTCCACTCGGGTTCTTTCCATTCCATTCCATTCCATTCCATTCCATTCCATTCCATTCCATTCCGTTCTACTCAGGTTGATTTCCATTCAATTCCATTCCATTCCATTCCATTCCATTCCATTCCATTCCATTCCATTCCATTCCATTCCACTCCATTCCATTCCGTTGTATTCGGGTTGATTCCATTCCATTCCATTCCATTCCAATCCATTCCATTCCATTCCATTCCATTCCATTCCATTCCATTCCATTCCATTCCATTCCATTCCATTCCATTCCATTCCATTCCATTCCATTCCATTCCATTCCATTCCATTCCATTCCTTTCTATTCCATTCCATTCCATTCCATTCCATTCCATTCCATTCCATTCCATTCCATTCCATTCCGTTCTACTCGGGTTGATTCCACTCCATTCCATTCCCTTCCATTCCATTCCATTCCATTCCATTCCATTCCATTCCATTCCTTTCCATTCCAACCCATTCCTTTCTACTCGGGTTGATTCCATTCCATTCCATTCCATTCCATTCCATTCCATTCCATTCCATTCCATTCCATTCCATTCCATTCCATTCCATTTCATTCCAAACCGTTCCATTCTACTCGGATTCATCATTCCATTCCATTCCATTCCATTCCATTCCACTCGGGTTCATTCCATTCCATTCCATTCCATTCCATTCCATTCCGTTCTACTCAGGTTGATTTCCATTCCATTCCATTCCATTCCATTCCATTCCATTCCATTCCATTCCATTCCATTCCATTCCATTCCATTCCATTCCATTCTATTCCATTCCGTTCTACTCGGCTTGAATCCATTGAGTTCCGTTCCGTTCCGTTCCGTCCCGACACGTCCCGTCCCGTCCCGTCCCGTCCCGTCCCGTCCCGTCCCGTCCCGTCCCGTGCCGTTGTACTCGGGTTGATTCCATTCCACTCCGTTCCGTTCCTTTCCGTTCCCTTCCATTCAGTTCCACGCGGGTTGATTCAATTCCATTCTATTCTATTCAATTCCATTCCATTCCATTCCATTCCATTCCATTCCATTCCATTCCATTCAATTTTACTCGGGTTGATTCCATGCCGTTCCGTTCTGTTCCATTCTGTCCCATCCCGACGCGTCCCGTCCCGTCCCGTCCCATTCCGTTCCATTCTGATCGGGTTGATTCCGTTCCATTCCGTTCCGTTCCTTTCCGTTCCATTCCATTCCGTTACACGCGGGTTGATTCAATTCCATTCTATTACATTGAATTGCATTCCATTCCATTCCATTCCATTCTACTCGGATTGATTGCATTCCATTCCATTCCATTCCAGTCCATTCCAATCCATTCCATTCTACTCGGGTTGATTCCGTTCCATTCCATTCCATTCCATTCCATTCCATTCCATTCCATTCCATTCCATTCCATTGCGTTCCATTCGATTCGATTCCATACCATTCCATTCCATTCCATTCCATTCCAATCCATTCCATTCTACTTGGGTTCATTCCATTCCATTCCATTCCATTCCATTCCATTCCATTCGATTCCATTCCATTTCATTCCATTCCATTCTGTTCTACTCGGGTTGATTCCACTCCATTCCATTCCATTCCATTCCATTCTATTCCATTCCATTCCATTCGATTCCATTCTATTCCATTCGATTCCATTCCATTCCATTTCATTTTATTCCAATCCATTCCATTCCATTCTATTCCATTGAATTCCATTCCATTCCATTCCATTCCATCCAATTCCATTCCTTTCCATTCCAATCCATTCCATTCTACTCGGGTTGATTCCATTCCATTCCATTCCATTCCATTCCATTCCATTCCATTCCATTCCATTCCGTTCTACTCGGGTTGATTCCATTCTATTCCATTCCATTCCGTTCGATTCCATTCGATTCCATTCGATTCCATTCCATTCCATTCCATTCCTTTCCATTCCATTCTATTCCATTGAATTCCATTCCATTCCATTGCATTCCATTCCATTCCATTCCATTCCGTTCTACTCTGATTGACTCCATTCCATTCCATTCCATTCCATTCCATTCCATTCCATTCCATTCCATTCCATTCGATTCCATTCCATTCCATTCCATTCCATTCCATTCCATTCCAATACATTCCATTCTACTCTGGTTGATTCCATTCCATTCCATTCCATTCCATTCCATTCCATTCCATTCCATTCGTCTCCATTCGATTCCATTCGATTCCATTCCATTCTATTCCATTGAATTCCATTCCATTCCATTCCATTCCATTCCATTCCATTCTATTCCATTCCATTCCATTCCATTCCGTTCTACTCGGGTTGATTCCATTCCATTCCATTCCATTCCATTCCATTCCATTCCATTCCATTCCATTCCATTCCATTCCATTCCATTGCATTCCATTCGATTCCATTCGATTTCATTCCATTCGATTCCATTCGATATCATTCGATTCCATTCCATCCCATTCCATTCCATTCCATTCCATTCCTTTGTACTCGGGTTGATTCCATTCCATTCCGTTTCATTCCATTCCATTCCATTCCATTCCATTCCATTCCATTCCGTTCTAATCGGTTTGATTCCACTCCATTCCATTCCATTCCATTCCATTCCATTCCATTCCATTCCATTCCATTCCATTCCTTTGCATTCCAACCCATTCCGTTCTACTCGGGTTGATTCCATTCCATTCCATTCCATTCCATTCCATTCCATTCCATTCCATTCCATTCCATTCCATTCGATTCCATTCCATTCCATTCCATTCCATTTCATTCCAAACCATTCCATTCTACTCGGGTTCATCATTCCATTCCATTCCATTCCATTCCATTCCACTCGGGTTCTTTCCATTCCATTCCATTCCATTCCATTCCATTCCATTCCATTCCATTCCGTTCTACTCAGGTTGATTTCCATTCAATTCCATTCCATTCCATTCCATTCCATTCCATTCCATTCCATTCCATTCCATTCCATTCCACTCCATTCCATTCCGTTGTATTCGGGTTGATTCCATTCCATTCCATTCCATTCCAATCCATTCCATTCCATTCCATTCCATTCCATTCCATTCCATTCCATTCCATTCCATTCCATTCCATTCCATTCCATTCCATTCCATTCCATTCCATTCCATTCCATTCCATTCCATTCCTTTCTATTCCATTCCATTCCATTCCATTCCATTCCATTCCATTCCATTCCATTCCATTCCATTCCGTTCTACTCGGGTTGATTCCACTCCATTCCATTCCCTTCCATTCCATTCCATTCCATTCCATTCCATTCCATTCCATTCCTTTCCATTCCAACCCATTCCTTTCTACTCGGGTTGATTCCATTCCATTCCATTCCATTCCATTCCATTCCATTCCATTCCATTCCATTCCATTCCATTCCATTCGATTCCATTCCATTCCATTCCATTTCATTCCAAACAGTTCCATTCTACTCGGATTCATCATTCCATTCCATTCCATTCCATTCCATTCCACTCGGGTTCATTCCATTCCATTCCATTCCATTCCATTCCATTCCATTCCATTCCATTCCATTCCATTGCATTCCATTCCGTTCTACTCAGGTTGATTTCCATTCCATTCCATTCCATTCCATTCCAATCCATTCCATTCCATTCCATTCCATTCCATTCCATTCCATTCCATTCCATTCCATTCCATTCCATTCCATTCCATTCCATTCTATTCCATTCCGTTCTACTCGGCTTGAATCCATTGAGTTCCGTTCCGTTCCGTTCCGTCCCAACACGTCCCGTCCCGTCCCGTCCCGTGCCGTCCCGTCCCGTCCCGTCCCGTGCCGTTGTACTCGGGTTGATTCCATTCCATTCCATTCCATTCCATTCCATTCCATTCCATTCCATTCCATTCCATTCCATTCCATTCCATTCCATTCCATTCCATTCCATTCCATTCCATTTCATTCCAAACCGTTCCATTCTACTCGGATTCATCATTCCATTCCATTCCATTCCATTCCATTCCACTCGGGTTCATTCCATTCCATTCCATTCCATTCCATTCCATTCCGTTCTACTCAGGTTGATTTCCATTCCATGCCATTCCATTCCATTCCATTCCATTCCATTCCATTCCATTCCATTCCATTCCATTCCATTCCATTCCATTCCATTCTATTCCATTCCGTTCTACTCGGCTTGAATCCATTGAGTTCCGTTCCGTTCCGTTCCGTCCCGACACGTCCCGTCCCGTCCCGTCCCGTCCCGTCCCGTCCCGTCCCGTGCCGTTGTACTCGGGTTGATTCCATTCCACTCCGTTCCGTTCCTTTCCGTTCCCTTCCATTCAGTTCCACGCGGGTTGATTCAATTCCATTCTATTCTATTCAATTCCATTCCATTCCATTCCATTCCATTACATTCCATTCCATTCCATTCAATTTTACTCGGGTTGATTCCATGCCGTTCCGTTCTGTTCCATTCTGTCCCATCCCGACGCGTCCCGTCCCGTCCCGTCCCATTCCGTTCCATTCTGATCGGGTTGATTCCGTTCCATTCCGTTCCGTTCCTTTCCGTTCCATTCCATTCCGTTACACGCGGGTTGATTCAATTCCATTCTATTACATTGAATTGCATTCCATTCCATTCCATTCCATTCTACTCGGATTGATTGCATTCCATTCCATTCCATTCCAGTCCATTCCAATCCATTCCATTCTACTCGGGTTGATTCCGTTCCATTCCATTCCATTCCATTCCATTCCATTCCATTCCATTCCATTCCATTGCGTTCCATTCGATTCGATTCCATACCATTCCATTCCATTCCATTCCAATCCATTCCATTCTACTTGGGTTCATTCCATTCCATTCCATTCCATTCCATTCGATTCCATTCGATTCCATTCCATTTCATTCCATTCCATTCTGTTCTACTCGGGTTGATTCCACTCCATTCCATTCCATTCCATTCCATTCTATTCCATTCCATTCCATTCGATTCCATTCTATTCCATTCGATTCCATTCCATTCCATTTCATTTTATTCCAATCCATTCCATTCCATTCTATTCCATTGAATTCCATTCCATTCTATTCCATTCCATCCAATTCCATTCCTTTCCATTCCAATCCATTCCATTCTACTCGGGTTGATTCCATTCCATTCCATTCCATTCCATTCCATTCCATTCCATTCCATTCCATTCCATTCCGTTCTACTCGGGTTGATTCCATTCTATTCCATTCCATTCCGTTCGATTCCATTCGATTCCATTCGATTCCATTCCATTCCATTCCATTCCTTTCCATTCCATTCTATTCCATTGAATTCCATTCCATTCCATTGCATTCCATTCCATTCCATTCCATTCCGTTCTACTCTGATTGACTCCATTCCATTCCATTCCATTCCATTCCATTCCATTCCATTCCATTCCATTCCATTCGATTCCATTCCATTCCATTCCATTCCATTCCATTCCATTCCAATACATTCCATTCTACTCTGGTTGATTCCATTCCATTCCATTCCATTCCATTCCATTCCATTCCATTCCATTCCATTCGTCTCCATTCGATTCCATTCGATTCCATTCCATTCTATTCCATTGAATTCCATTCCATTCCATTCCATTCCATTCCATTCCATTCTATTCCATTCCATTCCATTCCATTCCGTTCTACTCGGGTTGATTCCATTCCATTCCATTCCATTCCATTCCATTCCATTCCACTCCATTCCATTCGATTCCATTCGATTCCATTCCATTCCATTCCATTCCATTCCAATCCATTCCATTCTACTCGGGTTGATTCCATTCCATTCCATTCCATTCCATTCCATTCCATTCCATTCCATTCCATTCCATTCCATTGCATTCCATTCGATTCCATTCGATTTCATTCCATTCGATTCCATTCGATATCATTCGATTCCATTCCATCCCATTCCATTCCATTCCATTCCATTCCTTTGTACTCGGGTTGATTCCATTCCATTCCGTTTCATTCCATTCCATTCCATTCCATTCCATTCCATTCCATTCCGTTCTAATCGGTTTGATTCCACTCCATTCCATTCCATTCCATTCCATTCCATTCCATTCCATTCCATTCCATTCCATTCCATTCCTTTGCATTCCAACCCATTCCGTTCTACTCGGGTTGATTCCATTCCATTCCATTCCATTCCATTCCATTCCATTCCATTCCATTCGATTCCATTCCATTCCATTCCATTCCATTTCATTCCAAACCATTCCATTCTACTCGGGTTCATCATTCCATTCCATTCCATTCCATTCCATTCCATTCCACTCGGGTTCTTTCCATTCCATTCCATTCCATTCCATTCCATTCCATTCCATTCCATTCCGTTCTACTCAGGTTGATTTCCATTCCATTCCATTCCATTCCATTCCATTCCATTCCATTCCATTCCATTCCATTCCATTCCACTCCATTCCATTCCGTTGTATTCGGGTTGATTCCATTCCATTCCATTCCATTCCAATCCATTCCATTCCATTCCATTCCATTCCATTCCATTCCATTCCATTCCATTCCATTCCATTCCATTCCATTCCATTCCATTCCATTCCTTTCTATTCCATTCCATTCCATTCCATTCCATTCCATTCCATTCCATTCCATTCCATTCCATTCCATTCCGTTCCTTTCTATTCCATTCCATTCCATTCCATTCCATTCCATTCCATTCCATTCCGTTCTACTCGGGTTGATTCCACTCCATTCCATTCCCTTCCATTCCATTCCATTCCATTCCATTCCATTCCATTCCATTCCATTCCTTTCCATTCCAACCCATTCCTTTCTACTCGGGTTGATTCCATTCCATTCCATTCCATTCCATTCCATTCCATTCCATTCCATTCCATTCCATTCCATTCCATTCGATTCCATTCCATTCCATTCCATTTCATTCCAAACCGTTCCATTCTACTCGGATTCATCATTCCATTCCATTCCATTCCATTCCATTCCACTCGGGTTCATTCCATTCCATTCCATTCCATTCCATTCCATTCCATTCCATTCCATTCCATTGCATTCCATTCCGTTCTACTCAGGTTGATTTCCATTCCATTCCATTCCATTCCATTCCAATCCATTCCATTCCATTCCATTCCATTCCATTCCATTCCATTCCATTCCATTCCATTCCATTCTATTCCATTCCGTTCTACTCGGCTTGAATCCATTGAGTTCCGTTCCGTTCCGTTCCGTCCCGACACGTCCCGTCCCGTCCCGTCCCGTGCCGTCCCGTCCCGTCCCGTCCCGTGCCGTTGTACTCGGGTTGATTCCATTCCACTCCGTTCCGTTCCTTTCCGTTCCCTTCCATTCAGTTCCACGCGGGTTGATTCAATTCCATTCTATTCTATTCCATTCCATTCCATTCCATTCCATTCCATTCAATTTTACTCGGGTTGATTCCATGCCGTTCCGTTCCGTTCCATTCTGTCCCATCCCGACGCGTCCCGTCCGGTCCCGTCCCATTCCGTTCCGTTCTGATCGGGTTGATTCCGCTCCATTCCGTTCCGTTCCTTTCCGTTCCATTCCATTCCGTTACACGCGGGTTGATTCAATTCCATTCTATTACATTGAATTCCATTCCATTCCATTCCATTCCATTCCATTCGTCTCCATTCGATTCCATTCGATTCCATTCCATTCCATTCCATGCAATTCCATTCCATTCCATTCCATTCCATTCCATTCCATTCCATTCCATTCCATTCCATTCCATTCCATTCCATTCCATTCCGTTCTACTCGGGTTGATTCCATTCCATTCCATTCCATTCCATTCCATTCCATTCCATTCCATTCCATTCCATTCCATTCCATTCCGTTCTAGTCGTGTTGATTCCATTCTATTCCATTCCATTCCATTCCATTCCATTCCATTCCATTCCATTCCATTCCATTCCATTCCATTCTATTCCATTCCATTCTACTCCATTGAATTCCATTCCATTCCATTCAATTCCATTCCATTCCATTCCTTTCCATTCCATTTAGTTCTACTCGGGTTGATTCCATTCCATTCCATTCCATTCCATTCCATTCCATTCCATTCCATTCCATTCCATTCCATTCCATTCCTTTCCATTCCAATCCATTCCATTCTACTCGGGTTGATTCCATTCTATTCCATTCCATTCCATTCCATTCCATTCCATTCCATTCCATTCCATTCCATTTCATTCCATTCCATTCCATTCCATTCCACTCCATTCCTTTCCATTCCATTCCATTCGATTCCATTCCATTCCATTCCATTCCATTCCATTCCATTCCGTTCTACTCGGGTTGATTCCATTCTATTCCATTCCATTCCGTTCGATTCCATTTGATTCCATTCGATTCCATTCCATTCCATTCCATTCCCTTCCATTCCATTCTATTCCATTGAATTCCATTCCATTCCATTCCATTCCATTCCATTCCGTTCTACTCTGATTGATTCCATTAAATTCCATTCCATTCCATTCCATTCCATTCCATTCCATTCGATTCCATTCCATTCCATTCCATTCCATTCCATTCCAATACATTCCATTCTACTCTGGTTGATTCCATTCCATTCCATTCCATTCCATTCCATTCGTCTCCATTCGATTCCATTCGATTCCATTCCATTCCATTCCATGCAATTCCATTCCATTCCATTCCATTCCATTCCATTCCATTCCATTCCATTCCATTCCATTCCATTCCATTCCATTCCGTTCTACTCGGGTTGATTCCATTCCATTCCATTCCATTCCATTCCATTCCATTCCATTCCATTCCATTCCATTCCATTCCACTCCATTACATTCGATTCCATTCGATTCCATTCCATTCCATTCCATTCCATTCCAATCCATTCCATTCTACTCGGGTTGATTCCATTCCATTCCATTCCATTCCATTCCATTCCATTCCATTCCATTCCATTCCATTCCATTCCATTCCATTCCATTGCATTGCATTAGATTCCATTCCATTCCATCCCATTCCATTCCATTCCATTCCATTCCATTCCATTCCATTCCATTCCATTCCATTCCATTCCGTTCCACTCGGGTTGATTCCATTCTATTCCATTTCATTCCATTCGATTGCATTCGATATCATTCGATTCCATTCCATCCCATTCCATTCCATTCCATTCCATTCCGTTCTACTCGGGTTGATTCCATTCCATTCCATTTCATGCCATTCCATTCCATTCCATTTCTTTCTATTCCATTCGTTTCCATTCCATTCCATTCCATTCCAATCCATTCCATTCTACTCGGGTTGATTCCATTCCATTCCATTCCATTCCATTCCATTCCATTCCATTCCACTCGATTCCATTCCATTCCTTTCCATTCCATTCCAATCCATTCCATTCTACTCGGGTGGATTCCATTCCATTCCATTCCATTCCATTCCATTCCATTCCATTCCATTCCATTCCATTCCATTCCATTCCATTCCATTCCGTTCTAGTCGTGTTGATTCCATTCTATTCCATTCCATTCCATTCCATTCCATTCCATTCCATTCCATTCCATTCCATTCCATTCTATTCCATTCCATTCTACTCCATTGAATTCCATTCCATTCCATTCAATTCCATTCCATTCCATTCCTTTCCATTCCATTTAGTTCTACTCGGGTTGATTCCATTCCATTCCATTCCATTCCATTCCATTCCATTCCATTCCATTCCATTCCATTCCATTCCATTCCATTCCATTACTTTCCATTCCATTCCATTCCAATCCTTTCCATTCTACTCGGGTTGACTCCATTCCATTCCATTCCATTCCATTCCATTCCATTACTTTCCATTCCATTCCATTCCAATCCATTCCATTCTACTCGGGTTGACTCCATTCCATTCCATTCCATTCCATTCCATTCCATTCCATTCCGTTCTAGTCGTGTTGATTCCATTCTATTCCATTCCATTCCATTCCATTCCATTCCATTCCATTCCATTCCATTCCATTCCATTCTATTCCATTCCATTCTACTCCATTGAATTCCATTCCATTCCATTCAATTCCATTCCATTCCATTCCTTTCCATTCCATTTAGTTCTACTCGGGTTGATTCCATTCCATTCCATTCCATTCCATTCCATTCCATTCCATTCCATTCCATTCCATTCCATTCCATTGCATTCCATTCCATTCCATTCCATTCCATTCCATTACATTACATTTACTCCATTCCGTTCTACTCGGGTTGATTCTATTGAGTTAGGTTCCGTCCCGTCCCGTCCCGTCCCGTCCCGTCCCGTGCCGTTTTACTCATGTTGATTCCTTTCCATTCCGTTCCGCTCGTTTCCGTTACGTTCCATTCCATTCCACGCGGGTTGGTTCAATTCCTTTCTATTCTATTCTATTCCTTTCCCTTCCATTCCATTCCATTCCATTCCATTCTACTCGGGTTGATTCCATGCCATTCAGTTCCGTTCCATTCCGTCCCATCCCGACCCGTCCCATCCCGTCCCGTCCCGTCCCATCCCGTTCCGTTCCACATGGGTTGATTCAATTCCTTTCGGTTACATTGAATTCCATTCCATTCCATTCTACTCGGATTGATTCCATTCCATTCCATTCCATTCCATTCCATTCCATTCCATTCCAATCCATTCCATTCTACTCGGGTTGATTCCATTCTATTCCATTCCATTCCATTCCATTCCATTCCATTCCATTCCATTCCATTCCATTCCATTTCATTCCATTCCATTCCATTCCATTCCATTCCATTCCATTCCATTCCATTCCATTCCATTCCATTCCATTCCATTCCATTCCATTCCATTTCATTCCATTCCATTCCATTCCATTCCATTCCATTCCATTCCATTCCATTCCATTCCATTCCATTCCATTCCGTTCTACTCGGGATGATTCCATTCTATTCCATTCCATTCCGTTCGATTCCATTTGATTCCATTCGATTCCATTCCATTCCATTCCATTCCATTCCCTTCCATTCCATTCTTTTCCATTGAATTCCATTCCATTCCATTCCATTCCATTCCATTCCATTCCGTTCTACTCTGATTGATTCCATTCCATTCCATTCCATTCCATTCCATTCCATTCCATTCCAATACATTCCATTCTACTCTGGTTGATTCCATTCCATTCCATTCCATTCCATTCCATTCGTCTCCATTCGATTCCATTCCATTCCATTCCATTCTATTCCATTGAATTCCATTGAATTCCATTCCATTCCATTCCATTCTATTCCATTCCATTCCATTCCATTCCATTCCATTCCGTTCTACTCGGGTTGATTCCACTCCATTCCATTCCATTCCATTCCATTCCATTCCATTCCATTCCATTCCATTCCACTCGGGTTGATCATTCCATTCCATTCCATTCCATTCCATTCCATTCCATTCCATTCCATTCCATTCCACTCGGGCTCATTCCATTCCATTCCATTCCATTCCATTCCATTCCATTCCATTCCATTCCATTCCACTCGGGCTCATTCCATTCCATTCCATTCCATTCCATTCCATTCCATTCCATTCCATTCCATTCCGTTCTACTCGGGTTGATTTCCATTCCATTCCATTCCATTCCATTCCATTCCATTCCTTTCCATTCCTTTCCATTCCAATCCATTCCATTCTACTCGGGTTGATTCCATTCTATTCCATTCCATTCCATTCCATTCCATTCCATTACATTCCATTCCATTTCATTCCATTCCATTCCATTCTACTCGGGTTGATTCCATGCCATTCCGTTCCGTTCCATTCCGTCCCATCCCGACCCGTCCCATCCCGTCCCGTCCCGTCCCATCCCGTTCCGTTCCACATGGGTTGATTCAATTCCTTTCGGTTACATTGAATTCCATTCCATTCCATTCTACTCGGATTGATTCCATTCCATTCCATTCCACTCCATTCCATTCCATTCCATTCCATTCCATTGCATTCCATTCCATTCCATTCCATTCCACTCGGGTTGATCATTCCATTCCATTCCATTCCATTCCATTCCATTCCATTCCATTCCATTCCACTCGGGCTCATTCCATTCCATTCCATTCCATTCCATTCCATTCCATTCCATTCCATTCCATTCCATTCCATTCCACTCGGGCTCATTCCATTCCATTCCATTCCATTCCATTCCATTCCATTCCATTCCATTCCATTCCATTCCATTCCGTTCTACTCGGGTTGATTTCCATTCCATTCCATTCCATTCCATTCCATTCCATTCCTTTCCATTCCTTTCCATTCCAATCCATTCCATTCTACTCGGATTGATTCCATTCCATTCCATTCCATTCCATTCCATTCCATTCGATTCCATTCCATTCCATTCCTTTCCATTCCAATCCATTCCATTCTTCTCGGGTTGATTCCATTCTATTCCATTCCATTCCATTCCGTTCCATTCCATTCCATTCCATTCCATTCCATTCCATTCCATTCCATTCCATTCCATTCCATTCCGTTCTACTCGTGTTGATTCCATTCCATTCCATTCCATTCCATTCCACTCCATTCCATTCGATTCCATTTGATTCCATTCCATTCCATTCCATTCCATTCCGTTCTACTCGGGTTGATTTCCATTCCATTCCATTCCATTCCATTCCATTCCATTCCATTCCATTCCATTCGATTCCATTCCATTCCATTCCATTCCATTCCATTCCATTCCATTCCGTTCTAGTCGGGTTGATTCCATTCCATTCCATTCCATTCCATTCCATTCCATTCCATTCCATTCCATTCCATTCCTTTCCATTCTATTCCATTCCATTCTACTCCATTGAATTCCATTCCATTCCATTCAATTCCATTCCATTCCATTCCTTTCCATTCCATTTAGTTCTACTCGGGTTGATTCCATTCCATTCCATTCCATTCCATTCCATTACTTTCCATTCCATTCCATTCCAATCCATTCCATTCTACTCGGGTTGACTCCATTCCATTCCATTCCATTCCATTCCATTCCATTCCATTATATTCCATTCTATTCCATTCCATTCCATTCGATTCCATTCCATTCCATTCCATTCCATTCCATTCCATTCCATTCCATTCCATTCCATTCCATTCCTTTCCATTTACTCCATTCCGTTCTACTCGGGTTGATTCCATTGAGTTTGGTTCCGTTCCGTTCCGTCCCGTCTCGTCCCGTCCCGCCCCGTCCCGTGCCGTTTTACTCGGGTTGATTCCTTTCCATTCCGTTCCGCTCGTTTCCGTTTCGTTCCATTCCGTTCCACGCGGGTTGGTTCAATTCCATTCTATTCTATTCTATTCCTTTCCATTCCATTCCATTCTACTCGGGTTGATTCCATGCCGTTCCATTCCGTTCCATTCCGTCCCATCCCGACCCGTCCCATCCCGTCCCGTCCCGTCCCATCCCGTTCCGTTCCACATGGGTTGATTCAGTTCCTTTCGGTTACATTGAATTCCATTCCATTCCATTCTACTCGGATTGATTCCATTCCATTCCATTCCATACCATTCCATTCCATTCCATTCCATTCCATTCCATTCCATTCCAATCCATTCCATTCTACTCGGGTTGATTCCATTCCATTCCATTCCATTCCATTCCATTCCATTCCATTCCACTCGATTCCATTCCATTCCTTTCCATTCCATTCCAATCCATTCCATTCTACTCGGGTGGATTCCATTCCATTCCATTCCATTCCATTCCATTCCATTCCATTCCATTCCATTCCATTCCATTCCATTCCATTCCATTCCGTTCTAGTCGTGTTGATTCCATTCTATTCCATTCCATTCCATTCCATTCCATTCCATTCCATTCCATTCCATTCCATTCTATTCCATTCCATTCTACTCCATTGAATTCCATTCCATTCCATTCAATTCCATTCCATTCCATTCCTTTCCATTCCATTTAGTTCTACTCGGGTTGATTCCATTCCATTCCATTCCATTCCATTCCATTCCATTCCATTCCATTCCATTCCATTCCATTCCATTCCATTACTTTCCATTCCATTCCATTCCAATCCATTCCATTCTACTCGGGTTGACTCCATTCCATTCCATTCCATTCCATTCCATTCCATTACTTTCCATTCCATTCCATTCCAATCCATTCCATTCTACTCGGGTTGACTCCATTCCATTCCATTCCATTCCATTCCATTCCATTCCATTCCGTTCTAGTCGTGTTGATTCCATTCTATTCCATTCCATTCCATTCCATTCCATTCCATTCCATTCCATTCCATTCCATTCCATTCTATTCCATTCCATTCTACTCCATTGAATTCCATTCCATTCCATTCAATTCCATTCCATTCCATTCCTTTCCATTCCATTTAGTTCTACTCGGGTTGATTCCATTCCATTCCATTCCATTCCATTCCATTCCATTCCATTCCATTCCATTCCATTCCATTCCATTGCATTCCATTCCATTCCATTCCATTCCATTCCATTACATTACATTTACTCCATTCCGTTCTACTCGGGTTGATTCCATTGAGTTAGGTTCCGTCCCGTCCCGTCCCGTCCCGTCCCGTCCCGTGCCGTTTTACTCATGTTGATTCCTTTCCATTCCGTTCCGCTCGTTTCCGTTACGTTCCATTCCATTCCACGCGGGTTGGTTCAATTCCTTTCTATTCTATTCTATTCCTTTCCCTTCCATTCCATTCCATTCCATTCCATTCTACTCGGGTTGATTCCATGCCATTCAGTTCCGTTCCATTCCGTCCCATCCCGACCCGTCCCATCCCGTCCCGTCCCGTCCCATCCCGTTCCGTTCCACATGGGTTGATTCAATTCCTTTCGGTTACATTGAATTCCATTCCATTCCATTCTACTCGGATTGATTCCATTCCATTTCATTCCATTCCATTCCATTCCATTCCATTCCAATCCATTCCATTCTACTCGGGTTGATTCCATTCTATTCCATTCCATTCCATTCCATTCCATTCCATTCCATTCCATTCCATTCCATTCCATTTCATTCCATTCCATTCCATTCCATTCCATTCCATTCCATTCCATTCCATTCCATTCCATTCCATTCCATTCCATTCCATTCCATTCCGTTCTACTCGGGATGATTCCATTCTATTCCATTCCATTCCGTTCGATTCCATTTGATTCCATTCGATTCCATTCCATTCCATTCCATTCCCTTCCATTCCATTCTTTTCCATTGAATTCCATTCCATTCCATTCCATTCCATTCCATTCCATTCCGTTCTACTCTGATTGATTCCATTCCATTCCATTCCATTCCATTCCATTCCATTCCATTCCATTCCATTCCAATACATTCCATTCTACTCTGGTTGATTCCATTCCATTCCATTCCATTCCATTCCATTCGTCTCCATTCGATTCCATTCCATTCCATTCCATTCTATTCCATTGAATTCCATTGAATTCCATTCCATTCCATTCCATTCTATTCCATTCCATTCCATTCCATTCCATTCCATTCCGTTCTACTCGGGTTGATTCCACTCCATTCCATTCCATTCCATTCCATTCCATTCCATTCCATTCCATTCCATTCCACTCGGGTTGATCATTCCATTCCATTCCATTCCATTCCATTCCATTCCATTCCATTCCATTCCACTCGGGCTCATTCCATTCCATTCCATTCCATTCCATTCCATTCCATTCCATTCCATTCCATTCCACTCGGGCTCATTCCATTCCATTCCATTCCATTCCATTCCATTCCATTCCATTCCATTCCATTCCGTTCTACTCGGGTTGATTTCCATTCCATTCCATTCCATTCCATTCCATTCCATTCCTTTCCATTCCTTTCCATTCCAATCCATTCCATTCTACTCGGGTTGATTCCATTCTATTCCATTCCATTCCATTCCATTCCATTCCATTACATTCCATTCCATTTCATTCCATTCCATTCCATTCTACTCGGGTTGATTCCATGCCATTCCGTTCCGTTCCATTCCGTCCCATCCCGACCCGTCCCATCCCGTCCCGTCCCGTCCCATCCCGTTCCGTTCCACATGGGTTGATTCAATTCCTTTCGGTTACATTGAATTCCATTCCATTCCATTCTACTCGGATTGATTCCATTCCATTCCATTCCACTCCATTCCATTCCATTCCATTCCATTCCATTGCATTCCATTCCATTCCATTCCATTCCACTCGGGTTGATCATTCCATTCCATTCCATTCCATTCCATTCCATTCCATTCCATTCCACTCGGGCTCATTCCATTCCATTCCATTCCATTCCATTCCATTCCATTCCATTCCATTCCATTCCATTCCATTCCACTCGGGCTCATTCCATTCCATTCCATTCCATTCCATTCCATTCCATTCCATTCCATTCCATTCCATTCCATTCCGTTCTACTCGGGTTGATTTCCATTCCATTCCATTCCATTCCATTCCATTCCATTCCTTTCCATTCCTTTCCATTCCAATCCATTCCATTCTACTCGGATTGATTCCATTCCATTCCATTCCATTCCATTCCATTCCATTCGATTCCATTCCATTCCATTCCTTTCCATTCCAATCCATTCCATTCTTCTCGGGTTGATTCCATTCTATTCCATTCCATTCCATTCCGTTCCATTCCATTCCATTCCATTCCATTCCATTCCATTCCATTCCATTCCATTCCATTCCATTCCGTTCTACTCGTGTTGATTCCATTCCATTCCATTCCATTCCATTCCACTCCATTCCATTCGATTCCATTTGATTCCATTCCATTCCATTCCATTCCATTCCATTCCGTTCTACTCGGGTTGATTTCCATTCCATTCCATTCCATTCCATTCCATTCCATTCCATTCCATTCCATTCGATTCCATTCCATTCCATTCCATTCCATTCCATTCCATTCCATTCCGTTCTAGTCGGGTTGATTCCATTCCATTCCATTCCATTCCATTCCATTCCATTCCATTCCATTCCATTCCATTCCTTTCCATTCTATTCCATTCCATTCTACTCCATTGAATTCCATTCCATTCCATTCAATTCCATTCCATTCCATTCCTTTCCATTCCATTTAGTTCTACTCGGGTTGATTCCATTCCATTCCATTCCATTCCATTCCATTACTTTCCATTCCATTCCATTCCAATCCATTCCATTCTACTCGGGTTGACTCCATTCCATTCCATTCCATTCCATTCCATTCCATTCCATTATATTCCATTCTATTCCATTCCATTCCATTCGATTCCATTCCATTCCATTCCATTCCATTCCATTCCATTCCATTCCATTCCATTCCATTCCATTCCTTTCCATTTACTCCATTCCGTTCTACTCGGGTTGATTCCATTGAGTTTGGTTCCGTTCCGTTCCGTCCCGTCTCGTCCCGTCCCGCCCCGTCCCGTGCCGTTTTACTCGGGTTGATTCCTTTCCATTCCGTTCCGCTCGTTTCCGTTTCGTTCCATTCCGTTCCACGCGGGTTGGTTCAATTCCATTCTATTCTATTCTATTCCTTTCCATTCCATTCCATTCTACTCGGGTTGATTCCATGCCGTTCCATTCCGTTCCATTCCGTCCCATCCCGACCCGTCCCATCCCGTCCCGTCCCGTCCCATCCCGTTCCGTTCCACATGGGTTGATTCAGTTCCTTTCGGTTACATTGAATTCCATTCCATTCCATTCTACTCGGATTGATTCCATTCCATTCCATTCCATACCATTCCATTCCATTCGATTCCATTCCATTCCATTCCATTCCATTCCATTCCGTTCTACTCGGGTTGATTCCATTCTATTCCATTCCATTCCGTTCGATTCCATTCGATTCCATTCCATTCCATTCCATTCCCTTCCATTCCATTCTATTCCATTGAATTCCATTCCATTCCATTCCATTCCATTCCATTCCATTCCATTCCATTCCATTCCGTTCTACTCTGATTGACTCCATTCCATTCCATTCCATTCCATTTCATTCCACTCGGGTTGATCATTCCATTCCATTCCATTCCTTTCCATTCCATTCCATTCCATTCAATTCCATTCCATTCCATTCTACTCGGGCTCATTCCATTCCATTCCATTCCATTCCACTCCATTCCATTCCATTCCATTCCATTCCACTCCATTCCATTCCATTCCATTCCATTCCATTCCTTTCCATTTATTCCATTCCGTTCTACTCGGGTTGATTCCATTGAGTTTGGTTCCGTTCCGTTCCGTCCCGTCCCGTCCCGTCCCGTTCCGTTTTACTCGGGTTGATTCCTTTGCATTCCGTTCCGCTCGTTTCCATTCCGTTCCATTCCGTTCCACGCGGGTTGGTTCAATTCCATTCTATTCTATTCTATTCCTTTCCATTCCATTCCATTCTACTCGGGTTGATTCCATGCCGTTCCATTCCGTTACATTCCGTCCCATCCCGACCCGTCCCATCCCGTCCCGTCCCGTCCCATCCCGTTCCGTTCCACATGGGTTGATTCAATTCCTTTCGGTTACATTGAATTCCATTCCATTCCATTCTACTCGGATTGATTCCATTCCATTCCATTCCATTCCATTCCATTCCATTCCATTCCATTCCATTCCATTCCATTCCAATCCATTCCATTCTACTCGGGTTGATTCCATTCCATTCCATTCCATTCCATTCCATTCCATTCCATTCCATTCCATCCCATTCAGTTTCATTCCATTCCATTCCATTCCATTCCATTCCATTACATTACATTCGATTCCATTCCATTCCATTCCATTCCATTCCATTCCATTCCGTTCTACTCGGGTTGATTCCATTCTATTCCATTCCATTCCGTTCGATTCCATTCGATTCCATTCGATTCCATTCCATTCCATTCCATTCCCTTCCATTCCATTCTATTCCATTGAATTCCATTCCATTCCATTCCATTCCATTCCATTCCATTCCATTCCGTTCTACTCTGATTGACTCCATTCCATTCCATTCCATTCCATTCCATTCCATTCCATTCCATTCCATTCGATTCCATTCCATTCCATTCCATTCCATTCCATTCCATTCCATTCCATTCCATTCCAATACATTCCATTCTACTCTGGTTGATTCCATTCCATTCCATTCCATTCCATTCCATTCGTCTCCATTCGATTCCATTCGATTCCATTCCATTCTATTCCATTGAATTCCATTCCATTCCATTCCATTCCATTCCATTCCATTCCATTCCATTCCATTCTATTCCATTCCATTCCATTCCATTCCGTTCTACTCGGGTTGATTCCATTCCATTCCATTCCATTCCATTCCACTCCATTCCATTCGATTCCATTCGATTCCATTCCATTCCATTCCATTCCATTCCATTCCGTTCTACTCGGGTTGATTCCATTCTATTCCATTCCATTTCGTTCGATTCCATTCGATTCCATTCGATTCCATTCCATTCCATTCCATTCCCTTCCATTCCATTCTATTCCATTGAATTCCATTCCATTCCATTCCATTCCATTCCATTCCATTCCATTCCATTCCGTTCTACTCTGATTGACTCCATTCCATTCCATTCCATTCCATTCCATTCCATTCCATTCCATTCCATTCCATTCCATTCGATTCCATTCCATTCCATTCCATTCCATTCCATTCCATTCCAATACATTCCATTCTACTCTGGTTGATTCCATTCCATTCCATTCCATTCCATTCCATTCGTCTCCATTCGATTCCATTCGATTCCATTCCATTCTATTCCATTGAATTCCATTCCATTCCATTCCATTCCATTCCATTCCATTCTATTCCATTCCATTCCATTCCATTCCGTTCTACTCGGGTTGATTCCATTCCATTCCATTCCATTCCATTCCACTCCATTCCATTCGATTCCATTCGATTCCATTCCATTCCATTCCATTCCATTCCAATCCATTCCATTCTACTCGGGTTGATTCCATTCCATTCCATTCCATTCCATTCCATTCCATTCCATTCCATTCCATTCCATTCGATTCCATTCGATTCCATTCCATTCGATTCCATTCGATATCATTCGATTCCATTCCATCCCATTCCATTCCATTCCATTCCATTCCGTTCTACTCGGGTTGATTCCATTCCATTCCGTTTCATTCCATTCCATCCCATTCCATTCCATTCCATTCCATTCCGTTCTAATCCGTTTGATTCCACTCCATTCCATTTCATTCCATTCCATTCCATTCCATTCCATTCCTTTCCATTCCAACCCATTCCGTTCTACTCGGGTTGATTCCATTCCATTCCATTCCATTCCATTTCATTCCAAACCATTCCATTCTACTCGGGTTCATCATTCCATTCCATTCCATTCCATTCCATTCCACTCGGGTTCTTTCCATTCCATTCCATTCCATTCCATTCCATTCCATTCCATTCCGTTCTACTCAGGTTGATTTCCATTCCATTCCATTCCATTCCATTCCATTCCATTCCATTCCATTCCATTCCATTCCATTCCATTCCATTCCATTCCATTCCATTCTATTCCATTCCGTTCTACTCGGCTTGAATCCATTGAGTTCCGTTCCGTTCCGTTCCGTCCCGACACGTCCCGTCCCGTCCCGTCCCGTCCCGTCCCATCCCGTCCCGTCCCGTCCCGTGCCGTTGTACTCGGGTTGATTCCATTCCACTCCGTTCCGTTCATTTCCGTTCCGTTCCATTCAGTTCCACGCGGGTTGATTCAATTCCATTCTATTCTATTCCATTCCATTCCATTCCATTCCATTCCATTCCATTCCATTCCATTCCATTCTACTCGGGTTGATTCCATGCCGTTCCGTTCCGTTCCATTGCCTCCCATCCCGACGCGTCCCGTCCCGTCCCGTCCCGTCAAATTACGTTCCGTTCTGATCGGGTTGATTCCGTTCCATTCCGTTCCGTTCCTTTCCGTTCCGTTCCATTCCGTTACACGCGGGTTGATTCAATTCCATTCTATTACTTTGAATTCCATTCCATTCCATTCCATTCCATTCTACTCGGATTGATTGCATTCCATTCCATTCCATTCCAGTCCATTCCAATCCATTCCATTCTACTCGGGTTGATTCCATTCCATTCCATTCCATTCCATTCCATTCCATTCCATTCCATTCCATTCCATTCCATTCCATTCCATTCCACTCCGGCTCATTCCATTCCATTCCATTCCATTCCATTCCATTCCATTCCATTCCATTCCATTCCGTTCTACTCGGGTTGATTTCCATTCCATTCCATTCCATTCCATTCCAATCCATTCCATTCCATTCCATTCCATTCCATTCCATTCCATTCCATTCCATTCCATTCCATTCCATTCCATTCCATTCCATTCCATTCCATTCCTTTCCATTTACTCCATTCCGTTCTACTCGGGTTGATTCCATTGAGTTTGGTTCCGTTCCGTTCCGTCCCGTCCCGTCCCGTCCCGTCCCGTCCCGTGCCGTTTTACTCGGGTTGATTCCTTTCCATTCCGTTCCGCTCGTTTCCGTTGCGTTCCATTCCGTTCCACGCGGGTTGGTTCAATTCTATTCTATTCTATTCTATTCCTTTCCATTCCATTCCATTCCATTCCATTCCATTCCATTCTACTCGGGTTGATTCCATGCCATTCCGTTCCGTTCCATTCCGTCCCATCCCGACCCGTCCCATCACGTCCCATCCCGTCCCATCCCGTTCCGTTCCACATGGGTTGATTCAATTCCTTTCGGTTACATTGAATTCCATTCCATTCCATTCTACTCGGATTGATTCCATTCCATTCCATTCCATTCCATTCCATTCCATTCCTTTCCATTCCAATCCATTCCATTCTACTCGGGTTGATTCCATTCTATTCCATTCCATTCCATTCCTTTCCATTCCATTCCATTCGATTCCATTCCATTCCATTCCATTCCATTCCATTCCATTCCGTTCTACTCGGGTTGATTCCATTCTATTCCATTCCATTCCGTTCGATTCCATTTGATTCCATTCGATTCCATTCCATTCCATTCCATTCCCTTACATTCCATTCTATTCCATTGAATTCCATTCCATTCCATTCCATTCCATTCCATTCCGTTCTACTCTGATTGATTCCATTAAATTCCATTCCATTCCATTCCATTCCATTCCATTCCATTCGATTCCATTCCATTCCATTCCATTCCATTCCATTCCAATACATTCCATTCTACTCTGGTTGATTCCATTCCATTCCATTCCATTCCATTCCATTCGTCTCCATTCGATTCCATTCGATTCCATTCCATTCCATTCCATGCAATTCCATTCCATTCCATTCCATTCCATTCCATTCCATTCCATTCCATTCCATTCCATTCCATTCCATTCCATTCCGTTCTACTCGGTTTGATTCCATTCCATTCCATTCCATTCCATTCCATTCCATTCCATTCCATTCCATTCCATTCCACTCCATTACATTCGATTCCATTCGATTCCATTCCATTCCATTCCATTCCATTCCAATCCATTCCATTCTACTCGGGTTGATTCCATTCCATTCCATTCCATTCCATTCCATTCCATTCCATTCCATTCCATTCCATTCCATTCCATTCCATTGCATTGCATTAGATTCCATTCCATTCCATTCCATTCCATTCCATTCCATTCCATTCCATTCCATTCCATTCCATTCCGTTCCACTCGGGTTGATTCCATTCTATTCCATTTCATTCCATTCGATTGCATTCAATATCATTCGATTCCATTCCATCCCATTCCATTCCATTCCATTCCATTCCGTTCTACTCGGGTTGATTCCATTCCATTCCATTTCATGCCATTCCATTCCATTCCATTTCTTTCGATTCCATTCGTTTCCATTCCATTCCATTCCATTCCAATCCATTCCATTCTACTCGGGTTGATTCCATTCCATTCCATTCCATTCCATTCCATTCCATTCCATTCCATTCCATTCCATTCCACTCGATTCCATTCCATTCCTTTCCATTCCATTCCAATCCATTCCATTCTACTCGGGTGGATTCCATTCCATTCCATTCCATTCCATTCCATTCCATTCCATTCCATTCCATTCCATTCCATTCCATTCCATTCGATTCCATTCCATTCCATTCCATTCCATTCCATTCCATTCGATTCCATTCCATTCCATTCCATTCCATTCCATTCCATTCCATTCCATTCCGTTCTAGTGGTGTTGATTCCATTCTATTCCATTCCATTCCATTCCATTCCATTCCATTCCATTCCATTCCATTCCATTCCATTCTATTCCATTCCATTCTACTCCATTGAATTCCATTCCATTCCATTCAATTCCATTCCATTCCATTCCTTTCCATTCCATTTAGTTCTACTCGGGTTGATTCCATTCCATTCCATTCCATTCCATTCCATTCCATTCCATTCCATTCCATTCCATTCCATTCCATTCCATTCCATTCGATTCCATTCCATTCCATTCCATTCCATTCCATTCCATTCCATTGCATTCCATTCCATTCCATTCCATTCCATTCCATTCCATTACATTACATTACATTTACTCCATTCCGTTCTACTCGGGTTGATTCCATTGAGTTAGGTTCCGTCCCGTCCCGTCCCGTCCCGTCCCGTCCCGTGCCGTTTTACTCAGGTTGATTCCTTTCCATTCCGTTCCGCTCGTTTCCGTTACGTTCCATTCCATTCCACGCGGGTTGGTTCAATTCCATTCTATTCTATTCTATTCCTTTCCCTTCCATTCCATTCCATTCCATTCCATTCTACTCGGGTTGATTCCATGCCATTCAGTTCCGTTCCATTCCGTCCCATCCCGACCCGTCCCATCCCGTCCCGTCCCGTCCCATCCCGTTCCGTTCCACATGGGTTGATTCAATTCCTTTCGGTTACATTGAATTCCATTCCATTCCATTCTACTCGGATTGATTCCATTCCATTCCATTCCATTCCATTCCATTCCATTCCATTCCATTCCAATCCATTCCATTCTACTCGGGTTGATTCCATTCTATTCCATTCCATTCCATTCCATTCCATTCGATTCCATTCCATTCCATTCCATTTCATTCCATTCCATTCCATTCCATTCCATTCCATTCCATTCCATTCCATTCGATTCCATTCCATTCCATTCCAATCCATTCCATTCTACTCGGGTTGATTCCATTCTATTCCATTCCATTCCATTCCATTCCATTACATTCTATTCCATTCCATTCCATTCCATTTCATTCCATTCCATTCCATTCCATTCCATTCCATTCCATTCCATTCCATTCGATTCCATTCCATTCCATTCCATTCCATTCCATTCCATTCCATTCCATTCCGTTCTACTCGGGATGATTCCATTCTATTCCATTCCATTCCGTTCGATTCCATTTGATTCCATTCGATTCCATTCCATTCCATTCCATTCCCTTCCATTCCATTCTTTTCCATTGAATTCCATTCCATTCCATTCCATTCCATTCCGTTCTACTCTGATTGATTCCATTCCATTCCATTCCATTCCATTCCATTCCATTCCATTCCATTCCAATACATTCCATTCTACTCTGGTTGATTCCATTCCATTCCATTCCATTCCATTCCATTCGTCTCCATTCGATTCCATTCCATTCCATTCCATTCTATTCCATTGAATTCCATTGAATTCCATTCCATTCCATTCCATTCTATTCCATTCCATTCCATTCCATTCCATTCCATTCCGTTCTACTCGGGTTGATTCCACTCCATTCCATTCCATTCCATTCCATTCCATTCCATTCCATTCCATTCCATTCCACTCGGGTTGATCATTCCATTCCATTCCATTCCATTCCATTCCATTCCATTCCATTCCATTCCATTCCACTCGGGCTCATTCCATTCCATTCCATTCCATTCCATTCCATTCCATTCCATTCCATTCCATTCCATTCCACTCGGGCTCATTCCATTCCATTCCATTCCATTCCATTCCATTCCATTCCATTCCATTCCATTCCATTCCATTCCATTCCGTTCTACTCGGGTTGATTTCCATTCCATTCCATTCCATTCCATTCCATTGCATTCCTTTCCATTCCTTTCCATTCCAATCCATTCCATTCTACTCGGGTTGATTCCATTCTATTCCATTCCATTCCATTCCATTCCATTCCATTCCATTCCATTCCATTCCATTTCATTCCATTCCATTCCATTCTACTCGGGTTGATTCCATGCCACTCCGTTCCGTTCCATTCCGTCCCATCCCGACCCGTCCAATCCCGTCCCGTCCCGTCCCATCCCGTTCCGTTCCACATGGGTTGATTCAATTCCTTTCGGTTACATTGAATTCCATTAAATTCCATTCTACTCGGATTGATTCCATTCCATTCCATTCCATTCCATTCCATTCCATTCAATTCCATTCCATTCCATTCCATTCCATTCCTTTCCATTCCAATCCATTCCATTCTACTCGGGTTGATTCCATTCTATTCCATTCCATTCCATTCCGTTCCATTCCATTCCATTCCATTCCATTCCATTCCATTCCATTCCATTCCGTTCTACTCGTGTTGATTCCATTCTATTCTATTCCATTCCATTCCATTCCATTCCATTCCATTCCATTCCATTCCATTTCATTCCATTCCATTCCATTCTACTCGGGTTGATTCCATGCCATTCCGTTCCGTTCCATTCCGTCCCATCCCGACCCGTCCCATCCCGTCCCGTCCCGTCCCATCCCGTTCCGTTCCACATGGGTTGATTCAATTCCTTTCGGTTACATTGAATTCCATTCCATTCCATTCTACTCGGATTGATTCCATTCCATTCCATTCCATTCCATTCCATTCCATTCAATTCCATTCCATTCCATTCCATTCCATTCCTTTCCATTCCAATCCATTCCATTCTACTCGGGTTGATTCCATTCTATTCCATTCCATTCCATTCCGTTCCATTCCATTCCATTCCATTCCATTCCATTCCATTCCATTCCATTCCATTCCATTCCATTCCATTCCGTTCTACTCGTGTTGATTCCATTCCATTCCATTCCATTCCATTCCACTCCATTCCATTCGATTCCATTTGATTCCATTCCATTCCATTCCATTCCATTCCATTCCGTTCTACTCGGGTTGATTTCCATTCTATTCCATTTCATTCCATTCCATTCCATTCCATTCGATTCCATTCCATTCCATTCCATTCCATTCCATTCCATTCCGTTCTAGTCGGGTTGATTCCATTCTATTCCATTCCATTCCATTCCATTCCATTCCATTCCATTCCATTCCATTCCATTCCATTCCATTCCTTTCCATTCTATTCCATTCCATTCTACTCCATTGAATTCCATTCCATTCCATTCAATTCCATTCCATTCCATTCCTTTCCATTCCATTTAGTTCTACTCGGGTTGATTCCATTCCCTTCCATTCCATTCCATTCCATTACTTTCCATTCCATTCCATTCCAATCCATTCCATTCCATTCCATTCCATTCCATTCCATTCCATTCCATTCCATTCCATTCCATTCCATTCCATTCCATTCCATTCCTTTCCATTTTCTCCATTCCGTTCTACTCGGGTTGATTCCATTGAGTTTGATGCCGTTCCGTTCCGTCCCGTCTCGTCCCGTCCCGCCCCGTCCCGTGCCGTTTTACTCGGGTTGATTCCTTTCCATTCCGTTCCGCTCGTTTCCGTTTCGTTCCATTCCGTTCCACGCGGGTTGGTTCAATTCCATTCTATTCTATTCTATTCCTTTCCATTCCATTCCATTCTACTCGGGTTGATTCCATGCCGTTCCATTCCGTTCCATTCCGTCCCATCCCGACCCGTCCCATCCCGTCCCGTCCCGTCCCATCCCGTTCCGTTCCACATGGGTTGATTCAGTTCCTTTCGGTTACATTGAATTCCATTCCATTCCATTCTACTCGGATTGATTCCATTCCATTCCATTCCATACCATTCCATTCCATTCCATTCCATTCCATTCCATTCCATTCCAATCCATTCCATTCTACTCGGGTTGATTCCATTCCATTCCATTCCATTCCATTCCATTCCATTCCATTCCATTCCATTCAGTTTCATTCCATTCCATTCCATTCCATTCCATTCCATTCGATTCCATTCCATTCCATTCCATTCCATTCCATTCCGTTCTACTCGGGTTGATTCCATTCTATTCCATTCCATTCCGTTCGATTCCATTCGATTCCATTCGATTCCATTCCATTCCATTCCATTCCCTTCCATTCCATTCTATTCCATTGAATTCCATTCCATTCCATTCCATTCCATTCCATTCCATTCCATTCCATTCCGTTCTACTCTGATTGACTCCATTCCATTCCATTCCATTCCATTCCATTCCATTCCATTCCATTCCATTCCATTCGATTCCATTCCATTCCATTCCATTCCATTCCATTCCATTCCATTCCATTCCATTCCAATACATTCCATTCTACTCTGGTTGATTCCATTCCATTCCATTCCATTCCATTCCATTCGTCTCCATTCGATTCCATTCGATTCCATTCCATTCTATTCCATTGAATTCCATTCCATTCCATTCCATTCCATTCCATTCCATTCCATTCCATTCTATTCCATTCCATTCCATTCCATTCCGTTCTACTCGGGTTGATTCCATTCCATTCCATTCCATTCCATTCCACTCCATTCCATTCGATTCCATTCGATTCCATTCCATTCCATTCCATTCCATTCCAATCCATTCCATTCTACTCGGGTTGATTCCATTCCATTCCATTCCATTCCATTCCATTCCATTCCATTCCATTCCATTCCATTCGATTCCATTCCATTCGATTCCATTCGATATCATTCGATTCCATTCCATCCCATTCCATTCCATTCCATTCCATTCCGTTCTACTCGGGTTGATTCCATTCCATTCCGTTTCATTCCATTCCATTCCATTCCATTCCATTCCATTCCATTCCATTCCATTCCGTTCTAATCGGTTTGATTCCACTCCATTCCATTCCATTCCATTCCATTCCATTCCATTCCATTCCTTTCCATTCCAACCCATTCCGTTCTACTCGGGTTGATTCCATTCCATTCCATTCCATTCCATTTCATTCCAAACCATTCCATTCTACTCGGGTTCATCATTCCATTCCATTCCATTCCATTCCATTCCATTCCACTCGGGTTCTTTCCATTCAATTCCATTCCATTCCATTCCATTCCATTCCATTCCATTCCATTCCGTTCTACTCAGGTTGATTTCCATTCCATTCCATTCCATTCCATTCCATTCCATTCCATTCCATTCCATTCCATTCCATTCCATTCCATTCCATTCCATTCCATTCCATTCCATTCCATTCCATTCTATTCCATTCCGTTCTACTCGGCTTGAATCCATTGAGTTCCGTTCCGTTCCGTTCCGTCCCGACATGTCCCGTCCCGTCCCGTCCCGTCCCGTCCCATCCCGTCCCGTCCCGTCCCGTGCCGTTGTACTCGGGTTGATTCCATTCCACTCCGTTCCGTTCATTTCCGTTCCGTTCCATTCAGTTCCACGCGGGTTGATTCAATTCCATTCTATTCTATTCCATTCCATTCCATTCCATTCCATTCCATTCCATTCCATTCCATTCTACTCGGGTTGATTCCATGCCGTTCCGTTCCGTTCCATTGCGTCCCATCCCGACGCGTCCCGTCCCGTCCCGTCCCGTCAAATTACGTTCCGTTCCGGTCGGGTTGATTCCGTTCCGTTCCATTCCGTTCCTTTCCTTTCCGTTCCGTTCCATTCCGTTACACGCGGGTTGATTCAATTCCATTCTATTACATTGAATTCCATTCCATTCCATTCCATTCCATTCTACTCGGATTGATTGCATTCCATTCCATTCCATTCCAGTCCATTCCAATCCATTCCATTCTACTCGGGTTGATTCCATTCCATTCCACTCCATTCCATTCCATTCCATTCCATTCCATTCCATTCCATTCCATTCCACTCGGGCTCATTCCATTCCATTCCATTCCATTCCATTCCATTCCATTCCATTCCGTTCTACTCGGGTTGATTTCCATTCCATTCCATTCCATTCCATTCCAATCCATTCCATTCCATTCCATTCCATTCCATTCCATTCCATTCCATTCCATTCCATTCCATTCCGTTCCATTCCATTCTTTCCATTTATTCCATTCCGTTCTACTCGGGTTGATTCCATTGGGTTTGGATACGTTCCGTTCCGTCCCATTCCGTCCCGTCCCGTCCCGTTCCGTTTTACTCGGGTTGATTCCTTTGCACTCCGTTCCGCTCGTTTCCATTCCGTTCCATTCCGTTCCACGCGGGTTGGTTCAATTCCATTCTATTCTATTCTATTCCTTTCCATTCCATTCCATTCTACTCGGGTTGATTCCATGCCGTTCCATTCCGTTCCATTCCGTCCCATCCCGACCCGTCCCAACCCGTCCCGTCCCGTCCCATCCCGTCCCGTTCCAAATGGGTTGATTCAATTCCTTTCGGTTACATTGAATTCCATTCCATTCCATTCTACTCGGATTGATTCCATTCCATTCCATTCCATTCCATTCCATTCCATTCCATTCCATTCCATTCCATTCCTTTCCATTCCAATCCATTCCATTCTACTCGGGTTGATTCCATTCCATTCCATTCCATTCCATTCCATTCCATTCCATTCCATTCCATTCCATTCCATTCAGTTTCATTCCATTCCATTCCATTCCATTCCATTCCTTTCCATTCCATTCCATTCCATTCCATTCCATTCTATTCCATTACATTCTACTACATTGAATTCCATTCCATTCCATTCAATTCCATTCCATTCCATTCCTTTCCATTCCATTTAGTTCTACTCGGGTTGATTCTATTCCATTCCATTCCATTCCATTCCATTCCATTCCATTCCATTGCATTCCATTCCATTCCATTCCATTACTTTCCATTCCATTCCATTCCAATCCATTCCATTCTACTCGGGTTGACTCCATTCCATTCCATTCCATTCCATTCCATTCCATTCCATTATGTTCCATACTATTCCATTCGATTCCGTTCGATTCCATTCCATTCCATTCCATTCCATTCCATTCCATTCCATTCCATTCCATTCCATTCCATTCCACTCGATTCCATTCCATTCCATTCGATTCCATTCCATTCCATTCCATTCCATTCCATTCCATTCCATTCCATTCCATTCCAATCCATTCCATTCTACTCGGGTTGATTCCATTCCATTCCATTCCATTCCATTCCATTCCATTCCATTCCATTCCATTCCATTCCATTCCATTCCATTCCTTTCTATTCCATTCCATTCCATTCCATTCCATTCCATTCCATTCCATTCCATTCCGTTCTACTCGGGTTGATTCCACTCCATTCCATTCCATTCCATTCCATTCCATTCCATTCCATTCCTTTCCATTCCATTCCATTCCATTCCATTCCATTCCATTCCATTCCTTTCTATTCCATTCCATTCCATTCCATTCCATTCCATTCCATTCCATTCCATTCCGTTCTACTCGGGTTGATTCCACTCCATTCCATTCCATTCCATTCCATTCCATTCCATTCCATTCCATTCCACTCCATTCCATTCCATTTCAATCCAAACCGTTCCATTCTACTCGGGTTCATCATTCCATTCCATTCCATTCCATTCCATTCCACTCGGGTTCATTCCATTCCAATCCATTCAATTCCATTCCATTCCATTCCATTCCATTCCATTCCGTTCTACTCAGGTTGATTTCCATTCCATTCCATTCCATTCCATTCCATTCCATTCCATTCCATTCCATTCCATTCCATTCCATTCCATTCCATTCCATTCCATTCCATTCCATTCTATTCCTTTCCGTTCTACTCGGCTTGAATCCATTGAGTTCCGTTCTGTTCCATTCCGTCCCAACACGTCCCGTCCCGTCCCGTCCCGTCCCGTCCCTTCCCGTCCCGTCCCGTGCCGTTGTACTCGGGTTGATTCCGTTCCACTCCGTTCCGTTCCTTTCCGTTCCGTTCCATTCAGTTCCACGCGGGTTGATTCAATTCCATTCTATTCTATTCCATTCCATTCCATTCCATTCCATTCCATTCCATTCCATTCCATTCCATTCCATTCCATTCCATTCCATTTTACTCGGGTTGATTCCATGCCGTTCCGATGCGTTCCATTCTGTCCCATCCCGACACGTCCCGTCCCGTCCCGTCCCATTCCGTTCCGTTCTGATCGGGTTGATTCCGTTCCATTCCGTTCCGTTCCTTTCCTTTCCATTCTATTCCGTTACACGCGGGTTGATTCAATTCCATTCTATTACATTGAATTCCATTCCATTCCATTCCATTCCATTCTACTCGGATTGATTGCATTCCATTCCATTCCATTCCAGTCCATTCCAATCCATTCCATTCTACTCGGGTTGATTCCATTCCATTCCATTCCATTCCATTCCATTCCATTCCATTCCATTCCATTCCATTCCATTCCATTCCATTCCTTTCTATTCCATTCCATTCCATTCCATTCCATTCCATTCCATTCCATTCCATTCCATTCCATTCCATTCCATTCCATTCCGTTCTACTCGGGTTGATTCCACTCCATTCCATTCCATTCCATTCCATTCCATTCCATTCCATTCCATTCCATTCCTTTCCATTCCAACCCATTCCGTTCTACTCGGGTTGATTCCATTCCATTCCATTCCATTCCATTCCATTCCATTCCATTCCATTCCACTCCATTCCATTCCATTTCATTCCAAACCGTTCCATTCAACTTGGGTTCATCATTCCATTCCATTCCATTCCATTCCATTCCATTCCACTCGGGTTCATTCCATTCCATTCCATTCCATTCCATTCCATTCCATTCCATTCCGTTCTACTCAGGTTGATTTCCATTCCATTCCATTCCATTCCATTCCATTCCATTCCATTCCACTCCATTCCATTCCATTCCACTCCATTCCATTCCATTCCACTCCATTCCATTCCATTCCATTCTATTCCTTTCCGTTCTGCTCGGCTTGAATCCATTGAGTTCCGTTCTGTTCCGTTCCGTCCCAACACGTCCCGTCCCGTCCCGTCCCGTCCCGTCCCTTCCCGTCCCGTCCCGTGCCGTTGTACTCGGGTTGATTCCGTTCCACTCCGTTCCGTTCCTTTCCGTTCCGTTCCATTCAGTTCCACGCGGGTTGATTCAATTCCATTCTATTCTATTCCATTCCATTCCATTCCATTCCATTCCATTCCATTCCATTCCATTCCATTCCATTTTACTCGGGTTGATTCCATGCCGTTCCGTTGCGTTCCATTCTGTCCCATCCCGACGCGTCCCGTCCCGTCCCGTCCCGTCCCATTCCGTTCCGTTCTGATCGGGTTGATTCCGTTCCATTCCGTTCCGTTCCTTTCCGTTCCATTCCATTCCGATACACGCGGGTTGATTCAATTCCATTCTATTACATTGAATTCCATTCCATTCCATTCCATTCCATTCTACTCGGATTGATTGCATTCCATTCCATTCCATTCCAGTCCATTCCAATCCATTCCATTCTACCCTTGTTGATTCCATTCCATTCCATTCCATTCCATTCCATTCCATTCCATTCCATTCCATTCCATTGCGTTCCATTCGATTCGATTCCATTCCATTCCATTCCATTCCAATCCATTCCATTCTACTTGGGTTGATTCCATTCCATTCCATTCCATTCGATTCCATTCGATTCCATTCCATTCCATTCCATTCCATTCCATTCTGTTCTACTCGGGTTGATTCCACTCCATTCCATTCCATTCCATTCCATTCTATTCCATTCCATTCCATTCGATTCCATTCTATTCCATTCGATTCCATTCCATTCCATTTCATTTTATTCCATTCCATTCCATTCCATTCTATTCCATTGAATTCCATTCCATTCCATTCCATTCCTTTCCGTTCCATTCCATTCCATTCCATTCCTTTCCATTCCAATCCATTCCATTCTACTCGGGTTGATTCCATTCCATTCCATTCCATTCCATTCCATTCGATTCCATTCCATTCCATTCCATTCCATTCCATTCCGTTCTACTCGGGTTGATTCCATTCTATTCCATTCCATTCCGTTCGATTCCATTCGATTCCATTTGATTCCATTCCATTCCATTCCATTCCCTTCCATTCCATTCTATTCCATTGAATTCCATTCCATTCCATTGCATTCCATTCCATTCCATTCCATTCCATTCCGTTCTACTCTGATTGACTCCATTCCATTCCATTCCATTCCATTCCATTCCATTCCATTCCATTCCATTCCATTCGATTCCATTCCATTTCATTCCATTCCATTCCATTCCATTCCATTCCAATACATTCCATTCTACTCTGGTTGATTCCATTCCATTCCATTCCATTCCATTCCATTCGTCTCCATTCGATTCCATTCGATTCCATTCCATTCTATTCCATGGAATTCCATTCCATTCCATTCCATTCCATTCCATTCCATTCCATTCCATTCCATTCCATTCCATTCCATTCCACTCCATTCCATTCGATTCCATTCGATTCCATTCCATTCCATTCCATTCCATTCCAATCCATTCCATTCTACTCGGGTTGATTCCATTCCATTCCATTCCATTCCATTCCATTCCATTCCATTCCATTCCATTCCATTGCATTCCATTCGATTCCATTCGATTCCATTCCATTCGATTCCATTCGAGATCATTCGATTCCATTCCATCCCATTCCATTCCATTCCATTCCATTCCGTTTTACTCGGGTTGATTCCATTCCATGCCATTTCATTCCATTCCATTCCATTCCATTCCATTCCATTCCATTCGATTCCATTCCATTCCATTCCATTCCAATCCATTCCATTCTACTCGGGTTGATTCCATTCCATTCCATTCCATTCCATTCCATTCCATTCCATTCCACTCGATTCCATTCCATTCTTTCCATTCCATTCCAATCCATTCCATTCTACTCGGGTGGATTCCATTCCATTCC
Organism: Gorilla gorilla gorilla; assembly: GCF_029281585.2. Classification (NCBI taxonomy): domain Eukaryota; kingdom Metazoa; phylum Chordata; class Mammalia; order Primates; family Hominidae; genus Gorilla; species Gorilla gorilla. The sequence continues at coordinate 12,626,863 of NC_073241.2, forward strand.
CTTCCATTCCATTCCATTCCATTCCATTCCATTCCATTCCATTCCATTCCATTCCGTTCTAGTCGGGTTGATTCCATTCTATTCCATTCCATTCCATTCCATTCCATTCCATTCCATTCCATTCTATTCCACTCCATTCTACTCCATTGAATTCCATTCCATTCCATTGAATTCCATTCCATTCCATTCTATTCCATTCCATTCCTTTCCTTTCCATTCCATTTAGTTCTACTCGGGTTGATTCCATTCCATTCCATTCCATTCCATTCCATTCCATTCCATTCCATTCCATTCCATTCCATTGCATTCCATTCGATTCCATTCCATTCCATTCCATTCCATTCCATTCCATTCCATTCCATTCCATTCCATTCCATTCCATTCCATTCCGTTCCACTCGGGTTGATTCCATTCTATTCCATTCCATTCCATTCGATTCCATTCGATATCCTTCGATTCCATTCCATCCCATTCCTTTCCATTCCATTCCATTCCGTTCTTCTTGGGTTGATTCCATTCCATTCCATTTCATTCCGTTCTTCTTGGGTTGATTCCATTCCATTCCATTTCATTCCATTCCATTCCATTCCATTTCTTTCGATTCCATTCGATTCGATTCCATTCCATTCCATTCCAATCAATTGCATTCTACTCAGGTTGATTCCATTCCATTCCATTCCATTCCATTCCATTCCATTCCATTCCATTCCATTCGATTCCACTCGATTCCATTCCATTCCTTTCCATTCCATTCCAATCCATTCCATTCTATTCGGGTGGATTCCATTCCATTCCATTCCATTCCATTCCATTCCATTCCATTCCATTCCATTCCATTCCATTCCATTCCATTCCATTCCATTCCATTCCATTCGATTCCATTCCATTCCTTTCCATTCCATTCCCTTCCATTCCATTCCATTCCATTCCATTCCGTTCTAGTCGGGTTGATTCCATTCCATTCCATTGCATTCCATTCCATTCCATTCCATTCCATTCCATTCCATTCCATTCCATTCCATTCCATTCCATTCTATTCCATTCCATTCTACTCCATTGAATTCCATTCCATTCCATTCCATTCCATTCCATTCCATTCCATTCCTTTCCAATCCATTTAGTTCTACTCGGGTTGATTCCATTCCATTCCATTCCATTCCATTCCATTCCATTCCATTCCATTCCATTACATTCCATTCCATTCCATTACTTTCCATTCCATTCCATTCCAATCCATTCTATTCTACTCGGGTTGACTCCATTCCATTCCATTCCACTCCATTCCATTCCGTTATATTCCATTCTATTCCATTCGATTCCGTTCGATTCCATTCCATTCCATTCCATTCCATTCCATTCCATTCCATTCGATTCCATTCCATTCCATTCGATTCCCTTCCATTCCATTCCATTCCATTCCATTCCATTCCATTCCAATCCATTCCATTCTACTCGGGTTGATTCCATTCCATTCCATTCCATTCCAATCCATTCCATTCCATTCCATTCCATTCCATTCCATTCCATTCCAATCCATTCCATTCCATTCCATTCCTTTCTATTCCATTCCATTCCATTCCATTCCATTCCATTCCATTCCATTCCATTCCATTCCATTCCGTTCTACTCGGGTTGATTCCACTCCATTCCATTCCCTTCCATTCCATTCCATTCCATTCCATTCCATTCCATTCCATTCCATTCCTTTCCATTCCAACCCATTCCTTTCTACTCGGGTTGATTCCATTCCATTCCATTCCATTCCATTCCATTCCATTCCATTCCATTCCATTCCATTCCATTCCATTCCATTCCATTCCATTCCATTCCATTTCATTCCAAACCGTTCCATTCTACTCGGATTCATCATTCCATTCCATTCCATTCCATTCCATTCCACTCGGGTTCATTCCATTCCATTCCATTCCATTCCATTCCATTCCGTTCTAATCAGGTTGATTTCCATTCCATTCCATTCCATTCCATTCCATTCCATTCCATTCCATTCCATTCCATTCCATTCCATTCTATTCCATTCCGTTCTACTCGGCTTGAATCCATTGAGTTCCGTTCCGTTCCGTTCCGTCCCGACACGTCCCGTCCCGTCCCGTCCCGTCCCGTCCCGTCCCGTGCCGTTGTACTCGGGTTGATTCCATTCCACTCCGTTCCGTTCCTTTCCGTTCCCTTCCATTCAGTTCCACGCGGGTTGATTCAATTCCATTCTATTCTATTCAATTCCATTCCATTCCATTCCATTCCATTCCATTCCATTCCATTCCATTCCATTCAATTTTACTCGGGTTGATTCCATGCCGTTCCGTTCTGTTCCATTCTGTCCCATCCCGACGCGTCCCGTCCCGTCCCGTCCCATTCCGTTCCATTCTGATCGGGTTGATTCCGTTCCATTCCGTTCCGTTCCTTTCCGTTCCATTCCATTCCGTTACACGCGGGTTGATTCAATTCCATTCTATTACATTGAATTGCATTCCATTCCATTCCATTCCATTCTACTCGGATTGAATGCATTCCATTCCATTCCATTCCAGTCCATTCCAATCCATTCCATTCTACTCGGGTTGATTCCGTTCCATTCCATTCCATTCCATTCCATTCCATTCCATTCCATTCCATTCCATTCCATTGCGTTCCATTCGATTCGATTCCATACCATTCCATTCCATTCCATTCCAATCCATTCCATTCTACTTGGGTTCATTCCATTCCATTCCATTCCATTCCATTCGATTCCATTCGATTCCATTCCATTTCATTCCATTCCATTCTGTTCTACTCGGGTTGATTCCACTCCATTCCATTCCATTCCATTCCATTCTATTCCATTCCATTCCATTCGATTCCATTCTATTCCATTCGATTCCATTCCATTCCATTTCATTTTATTCCAATCCATTCCATTCCATTCTATTCCATTGAATTCCATTCCATTCCATTCCATTCCATCCAATTCCATTCCTTTCCATTCCAATCCATTCCATTCTACTCGGGTTGATTCCATTCCATTCCATTCCATTCCATTCCATTCCATTCCATTCCATTCCATTCCATTCCATTCCGTTCTACTCGGGTTGATTCCATTCTATTCCATTCCATTCCGTTCGATTCCATTCGATTCCATTCGATTCCATTCCATTCCATTCCATTCCTTTCCATTCCATTCTATTCCATTGAATTCCATTCCATTCCATTGCATTCCATTCCATTCCATTCCATTCCGTTCTACTCTGATTGACTCCATTCCATTCCATTCCATTCCATTCCATTCCATTCCATTCCATTCCATTCCATTCCATTCGATTCCATTCCATTCCATTCCATTCCATTCCATTCCATTCCAATACATTCCATTCTACTCTGGTTGATTCCATTCCATTCCATTCCATTCCATTCCATTCCATTCCATTCGTCTCCATTCGATTCCATTCGATTCCATTCCATTCTATTCCATTGAATTCCATTCCATTCCATTCCATTCCATTCCATTCCATTCCATTCTATTCCATTCCATTCCATTCCATTCCGTTCTACTCGGGTTGATTCCATTCCATTCCATTCCATTCCATTCCATTCCATTCCACTCCATTCCATTCGATTCCATTCGATTCCATTCCATTCCATTCCATTCCATTCCAATCCATTCCATTCTACTCGGGTTGATTCCATTCCATTCCATTCCATTCCATTCCATTCCATTCCATTCCATTCCATTCCATTGCATTCCATTCGATTCCATTCGATTTCATTCCATTCGATTCCATTCGATATCATTCGATTCCATTCCATCCCATTCCATTCCATTCCATTCCATTCCTTTGTACTCGGGTTGATTCCATTCCATTCCGTTTCATTCCATTCCATTCCATTCCATTCCATTCCATTCCATTCCGTTCTAATCGGTTTGATTCCACTCCATTCCATTCCATTCCATTCCATTCCATTCCATTCCATTCCATTCCATTCCATTCCATTCCTTTGCATTCCAACCCATTCCGTTCTACTCGGGTTGATTCCATTCCATTCCATTCCATTCCATTCCATTCCATTCCATTCCATTCCATTCCATTCGATTCCATTCCATTCCATTCCATTCCATTTCATTCCAAACCATTCCATTCTACTCGGGTTCATCATTCCATTCCATTCCATTCCATTCCATTCCATTCCACTCGGGTTCTTTCCATTCCATTCCATTCCATTCCATTCCATTCCATTCCATTCCATTCCGTTCTACTCAGGTTGATTTCCATTCAATTCCATTCCATTCCATTCCATTCCATTCCATTCCATTCCATTCCATTCCATTCCACTCCATTCCATTCCGTTGTATTCGGGTTGATTCCATTCCATTCCATTCCATTCCAATCCATTCCATTCCATTCCATTCCATTCCATTCCATTCCATTCCATTCCATTCCATTCCATTCCATTCCATTCCATTCCATTCCATTCCTTTCTATTCCATTCCATTCCATTCCATTCCATTCCATTCCATTCCATTCCATTCCATTCCATTCCGTTCTACTCGGGTTGATTCCACTCCATTCCATTCCCTTCCATTCCATTCCATTCCATTCCATTCCATTCCATTCCATTCCATTCCTTTCCATTCCAACCCATTCCTTTCTACTCGGGTTGATTCCATTCCATTCCATTCCATTCCATTCCATTCCATTCCATTCCATTCCATTCCATTCCATTCCATTCGATTCCATTCCATTCCATTCCATTTCATTCCAAACCGTTCCATTCTACTCGGATTCATCATTCCATTCCATTCCATTCCATTCCATTCCACTCGGGTTCATTCCATTCCATTCCATTCCATTCCATTCCATTCCATTCCATTCCATTGCATTCCATTCCGTTCTACTCAGGTTGATTTCCATTCCATTCCATTCCATTCCATTCCAATCCATTCCATTCCATTCCATTCCATTCCATTCCATTCCATTCCATTCCATTCCATTCTATTCCATTCCGTTCTACTCGGCTTGAATCCATTGAGTTCCGTTCCGTTCCGTTCCGTCCCGACACGTCCCGTCCCGTCCCGTCCCGTGCCGTCCCGTCCCGTCCCGTCCCGTGCCGTTGTACACGGGTTGATTCCATTCCACTCCGTTCCGTTCCTTTCCGTTCCCTTCCATTCAGTTCCACGCGGGTTGATTCAATTCCATTCTATTCTATTCCATTCCATTCCATTCCATTCCATTCCATTCCATTCAATTTTACTCGGGTTGATTCCATGCCGTTCCGTTCCGTTCCATTCTGTCCCATCCCGACGCGTCCCGTCCGGTCCCGTCCCATTCCGTTCCGTTCTGATCGGGTTGATTCCGCTCCATTCCGTTCCGTTCCTTTCCGTTCCATTCCATTCCGTTACACGCGGGTTGATTCAATTCCATTCTATTACATTGAATTCCATTCCATTCCATTCCATTCCATTCTACTCGGATTGATTGCATTCCATTCCATTCCAGTCCAGTCCATTCCAATCCATTCCATTCTACTCGGGTTGATTCCATTCCATTCCATTCCATTCCATTCCATTCCATTCCATTCTATTCCATTGCGTTCCATTCAATTCGATTCCATTCCATTCCATTCCATTCCATTCCAATCCATTCCATTCTACTTGGGTTCATTCCATTCCATTCCATTCCATTCCATTCCATTCCATTCGATTCCATTCCATTTCATTCCATTCCATTCTGTTCTACTCGGGTTGATTCCACTCCATTCCATTCCATTCCATTCCATTCTATTCCATTACATTCCATTCGATTCCATTCTATTCCATTCGATTCCATTCCATTCCATTTCATTTTATTCCAATCCATTCCATTCCATTCTATTCCATTGAATTCCATTCCATTCCATTCCATTCCATCCAATTCCATTCCTTTCCATTCCAATCCATTCCATTCTACTCGGGTTGATTCCATTCCATTCCATTCCATTCCATTCCATTCGATTCCATTCCATTCCATTCCATTCCATTCCATTCCGTTCTACTCGGGTTGATTCCATTCTATTCCATTCCATTCCGTTCGATTCCATTCGATTCCATTCGATTCCATTCCATTCCATTCCATTCCCTTCCATTCCATTCTATTCCATTGAATTCCATTCCATTCCATTGCATTCCATTCCATTCCATTCCATTCCATTCCGTTCTACTCTGATTGACTCCATTCCATTCCATTCCATTCCATTCCATTCCATTCCAATCCATTCCATTCCATTCCATTCGATTCCATTCCATTCCATTCCATTCCATTCCATTCCATTCCAATACATTCCATTCTACTCTGGTTGATTCCATTCCATTCCATTCCATTCCATTCCATTCCATTCGTCTCTATTCGATTCCATTCGATTCCATTCCATTCTATTCCATTGAATTTCATTCCATTCCATTCCATTCCATTCCATTCCATTCTATTCCATTCCATTCCATTCCATTCCGTTCTACTCGGGTTGATTCCATTCCATTCCATTCCATTCCATTCCATTCCATTCCATTCCACTCCATTCCATTCGATTCCATTCGATTCCATTCCATTCCATTCCATTCCATTCCAATCCATTCCATTCTACTCGGGTTGATTCCATTCCATTCCATTCCATTCCATTCCATTCCATTCCATTCCATTCCGTTCCATTCCATTGCATTCCATTCGATTCCATTCGATTCCATTCCATTCGATTCCATTCGATATCATTTGATTCCATTCCATCCCATTCCATTCCATTCCATTCCATTCCGTTGTACTCGGGTTGATTCCATTCCATTCCGTTTCATTCCATTCCATTCCATTCCATTCCATTCCATTCCGTTCTAATCGGTTTGATTCCACTCCATTCCATTCCATTCCATTCCATTCCATTCCATTCCATTCCATTCCATTCCATTCCATTCCATTCCTTTGCATTCCAACCCATTCCGTTCTACTCGGGTTGATTCCATTCCATTCCATTCCATTCCATTCCATTCCATTCCATTCCATTCCATTCCATTCCATTCCATTCCATTTCATTCCAAACCATTCCATTCTACTCGGGTTCATCATTCCATTCCATTCCATTCCATTCCATTCCACTCGGGTTCTTTCCATTCCATTCCATTCCATTCCATTCCATTCCATTCCATTCCATTCCATTTCGTTCTACTCAGGTTGATTTCCATTCCATTCCATTCCATTCCATTCCATTCCATTCCATTCCATTCCATTCCATTCCATTCCATTCCACTCCATTCCATTCCGTTGTATTCGGGTTGATTCCATTCCATTCCATTCCATTCCATTCCATTCCATTCCATTCCATTCCATTCCATTCCATTCTATTCCATTCCGTTCTACTCGGCTTGAATCCATTGATTTCCGTTCCGTTCCGTTCCGTCCCGACACGTCCCGTCCCGTCCCGTCCCGTCCCGTCCCATCCCGTCCCGTCCCGTCCCGTGCCATTGTACTCGGGTTGATTCCATTCCACTCCGTTCCGTTCATTTCCGTTCCGTTCCATTCAGTTCCACGCGGGTTGATTCAATTCCATTCTATTCTATTCCATTCCATTCCATTCCATTCCATTCCATTCCACTCGTGTTGATTCCATGCCGTTCCGTTCCGTTCCATTGCGTCCCATCCCGACGCGTCCCGTCCCGTCCCGTCCCGTCAAATTACGTTCCGTTCTGATCGGGTTGATTCCGTTCCATTCCGTTCCGTTCCATTCCGTTACACGCGGGTTGATTCAATTCCATTCTATTACATTGAATTCCATTCCATTCCATTCCATTCCATTCTACTCGGATTGATTGCATTCCATTCCATTCCATTCCAGTCCATTCCAATCCATTCCATTCTACTCGGGTTGATTCCATTCCATTCCATTCCATTCCATTCCATTCCATTCCATTCCATTCCATTCCATTCCATTCCACTCGGGCTCATTCCATTCCATTCCATTCCATTCCATTCCATTCCATTCCATTCTATTCCATTCCATTCCATTCCGTTCTACTCGGGTTGATTTCCATTCCATTCCATTCCATTCCATTCCACTCCATTCCATTCCATTCCATTCCATTCCATTCCATTCCATTCCATTCCATTCCATTCCATTCCATTCCATTCCATTCCATTCCTTTCCATTTATTCCATTCCGTTCTACTCGGGTTGATTCCATTGAGTTTGGTTACGTTCCGTTCCGTCCCATCCCGTCCCGTCCCGTCCCGTTCCGTTTTACTCGGGTTGATTCCTTTGCATTCCGTTCGGCTCGTTTCCATTCCGTTCCATTCCGTTCCACGCGGGTTGGTTCAATTCCATTCTATTCTATTCTATTCCTTTCCATTCCATTCCATTCTACTCGGGTTGATTCCATGCCGTTCCATTCCGTTCCATTCCGTCCCATCCCGACCCGTCCCATCCCGTCCCGTCCCGTCCCATCCCGTTCCGTTCCACATGGGCTGATTCAATTCCTTTCGGTTACATTGAATTCCATTCCATTCCATTCCATTCCATTCCATTCCATTCCATTCCATTCCATTCCATTCCTTTCCATTCCAATCCATTCCATTCTACTCGGGTTGATTCCATTCCATTCCAATCCATTCCATTCCATTCCATTCCATTCCATTCCATTCAGTTTCATTCCATTCCATTCCATTCCATTCCATTCCTTTCCATTCCATTCCATTCCATTCCATTCCATTCCATTCTATTCCATTACATTCTACTACATTGAATTCCATTCCATTCCATTCAATTCCATTCCATTCCATTCCTTTCCATTCCATATAGTTCTACTCGGGTTGATTCCATTCCATTCCATTCCATTCCATTCCATTCCATTCCATTCCATTCCATTCCATTGCATTCCATTCCATTCCATTCCATTACTTTCCATTCCATTCCATTCCAATCCATTCCATTCTACTCGGGTTGACTCCATTCCATTCCATTCCATTCCATTCCATTCCATTCCATTATATTCCATTCTATTCCATTCGATTCCGTTCGATTCCATTCCATTCCATTCCATTCCATTCCATTCCATTCCATTCCATTCCATTCGATTCCATTCCATTCCATTCGATTCCATTCCATTCCATTCCATTCCATTCCATTCCATTCCATTCCATTCCATTCCATTCCATTCCATTGCGTTCCATTCGATTCGATTCCATTCCATTCCATTCCAATCCATTCCATTCTACTTGGGTTGATTCCATTCCATTCCATTCCATTCGATTCCATTCGATTCCATTCCATTCCATTCCATTCCATTCCATTCCATTCCATTCCATTCCATTCCATTCCTTTCCATTCCATTATGTTCTACTCGGGTTGATTCCACTCCATTCCATTCCATTCCATTCCATTCTATTCCATTCCATTCCATTCGATTCCATTCTATTCGATTCGATGCCATTCCATTCCATTTCATTTTATTCCATTCCATTCCATTCCATTCTATTCCATTGAATTCCATTCCATTCCATTCCATTCCATTCCATTCCATTCGATTCCATTCCATTGCATTCCGTTCCATTCCATTCCATTCCGTTCTACTCGGGTTGATTCCATTCTATTCCATTCCATTCCGTTCGATTCCATTCGATTCCATTCGATTCCATTCCATTCCATTCCATTCCCTTCCATTCCATTCTATTCCATTGAATTCCATTCCATTGCATTGCATTCCATTCCATTCCATTCCATTCCATTCCGTTCTACTCTGATTGACTCCATTCCATTCCATTCCATTCCATTCCATTCCATTCCATTCCATTCCATTCCATTCGATTCCATTCCATTCCATTCCATTCCATTCCATTCCATTCCATTCCAATACATTCCATTCTACTCTGGTTGATTCCATTCCATTCCATTCCATTCCATTCCATTCGTCTCCATTCGATTCCATTCGATTCCATTCCATTCTATTCCATTGAATTCCATTCCATTCCATTCCATTCCATTCCATTCCATTCCATTCCATTCCATTCCATTCCATTCCATTCCATTCCATTCCACTCCATTGCATTCGATTCCATTCGATTCCATTCCATTCCATTCCATTCCATTCCAATCCATTCCATTCTACTCGGGTTGATTCCATTCCATTCCATTCCATTCCATTCCATTCCATTCCATTCCATTCCATTGCATTCCATTCGATTCCATTCGATTCCATTCCATTCGATTCCATTCGAGATCATTCGATTCCATTCCATCCCATTCCATTCCATTCCATTCCATTCCGTTTTACTCGGGTTGATTCCATTCCATGCCATTTCATTCCATTCCATTCCATTCCATTCCATTCGATTCCATTCGATTCCATTCCATTCCATTCCATTCCAATCCATTCCATTCTACTCGGGTTGATTCCATTCCATTCCATTCCATTCCATTCCATTCCATTCCATTCCATTCCACTCGATTCCATTCCATTCTTTCCATTCCATTCCAATCCATTCCATTCTACTCGGGTGGATTCCATTCCATTCCATTCCATTCCATTCCATTCCATTCCATTCCATTCCATTCTGTTCTACTCGGGTTGATTCCACTCCATTCCATTCCATTCCATTCCATTCTATTCCATTCCATTCCATTCGATTCCATTCTATTCGATTCGATGCCATTCCATTCCATTTCATTTTATTCCATTCCATTCCATTCCATTCTATTCCATTGAATTCCATTCCATTCCATTCCATTCCATTCCATTCCATTCCATTCCATTCCATTCCATTGCATTCCATTCCATTCCATTCCATTCCGTTCTACTCGGGTTGATTCCATTCTATTCCATTCCATTCCGTTCGATTCCATTCTATTCCATTCGATTCCATTCCATTCCATTCCATTCCCTTCCATTCCATTCTATTCCATTGAATTCCATTCCATTCCATTGCATTCCATTCCATTCCATTCCATTCCATTCCATTCCGTTCTACTCTGATTGACTCCATTCCATTCCATTCCATTCCATTCCATTCCATTCCATTCCATTCCATTCGATTCCATTCCATTCCATTCCATTCCATTCCATTCCATTCCAATACATTCCATTCTACTCTTGTTGATTCCATTCCATTCCATTCCATTCCATTCCATTCGTCTCCATTCGATTCCATTCGATTCCATTCCATTCTATTCCATTGAATTCCATTCCATTCCATTCCATTCCATTCCATTCCATTCCATTCCATTCCATTCCATTCCATTCCATTCCATTCCGTTCTACTCGGGTTGATTCCATTCCATTCCATTCCATTCCATTCCATTCCATTCCATTCCATTCCATTCCATTTCACTCCATTGCATTCGATTCCATTCGATTCCATTCCATTCCATTCCATTCCATTCCAATCCATTCCATTCTACTCGGGTTGATTCCATTCCATTCCATTCCATTCCATTCCATTCCATTCCATTCCATTCCATTCCATTCCATTCCATTCCATTCCATTGCATTCCATTCGATTCCATTCGATTCCATTCCATTCGATTCCATTCGAGATCATTCGATTCCATTCCATCCCATTCCATTCCATTCCATTCCATTCCGTTTTACTCGGGTTGATTCCATTCCATGCCATTTCATTCCATTCCATTCCATTCCATTCCATTCGATTCCATTCGATTCCATTCCATTCCATTCCATTCCAATCCATTCCATTCTACTCGGGTTGATTCCATTCCATTCCATTCCATTCCATTCCATTCCATTCCATTCCACTCGATTCCATTCCATTCTTTCCATTCCATTCCAATCCATTCCATTCTACTCGGGTGGATTCCATTCCATTCCATTCCATTCCATTCCATTCCATTCCATTCCATTCCATTCCATTCCATTCCATTCCATTCCGTTCTAGTCGGGTTGATTCCATTCTATTCCATTCCATTCCATTCCATTCCATTAAATTCCATTCCATTCTATTCCACTCCATTCTACTCCATTGAATTCCATTCCATTCCATTCTATTCCATTCCATTCCACTCCTTTCCATTCCATTTAGTTCTACTCGGGTTGATTCCATTCCATTCCATTCCATTCCATTCCATTCCATTCCATTCCATTCCATTCCATTCCATTCCATTCCATTCCATTGCATTCCATTCGATTCCATTCGATTCCATTCCATTCCATTCCATTCAATTCCATTCCATTCCATTCCATTCCATTCCATTCCATTCCATTCCATTCCATTCCATTCCGTTCCACTCGGGTTGATTCCATTCTATTCCATTCCATTCCATTCGATTCCATTCGATATCATTCGATTCCATTCCATCCCATTCCATTCCATTCCATTCCATTCCGTTCTTCTTGGGTTGATTCCATTCCATTCCATTCCATTCCATTCCATTTCTTTCGATTCCATTCGATTCCATTCCATTCCAATCCATTGCATTCTACTCAGGTTGATTCCATTCCATTCCATTCCATTCCATTCCATTCCATTCCATTTGATTCCACTCGATTCCATTCCATTCCTTTCCATTCCATTCAAATCCATTCCATTCTATTCGGGTGGATTCCATTCCATTCCATTCCATTCCATTCCATTCCATTCCATTCCATTCCATTCCATTCCATTCGATTCCATTCCATTCCATTCCCTTCCATTCCATTCCATTCCATTCCTTTCCGTTCTACTCGGGTTGATTCCATTCCATTCCATTGCATTCCATTCCATTCCATTCCATTCCATTCCATTCGATTCCATTCCATTCCATTCCATTCCATTTCATTCCAAACCATTCCATTCTACTCGGGTTCATCATTCCATTCCATTCCATTCCATTCCATTCCATTCCACTCGGGTTCTTTCCATTCCATTCCATTCCATTCCATTCCATTCCATTCCATTCCATTCCGTTCTACTCAGGTTGATTTCCATTCAATTCCATTCCATTCCATTCCATTCCATTCCATTCCATTCCATTCCATTCCACTCCATTCCATTCCGTTGTATTCGGGTTGATTCCATTCCATTCCATTCCATTCCAATCCATTCCATTCCATTCCATTCCATTCCATTCCATTCCATTCCATTCCATTCCATTCCATTCCATTCCATTCCATTCCATTCCATTCCATTCCTTTCTATTCCATTCCATTCCATTCCATTCCATTCCATTCCATTCCATTCCATTCCATTCCGTTCTACTCGGGTTGATTCCACTCCATTCCATTCCCTTCCATTCCATTCCATTCCATTCCATTCCATTCCATTCCATTCCATTCCTTTCCATTCCAACCCATTCCTTTCTACTCGGGTTGATTCCATTCCATTCCATTCCATTCCATTCCATTCCATTCCATTCCATTCCATTCCATTCCATTCCATTCGATTCCATTCCATTCCATTCCATTTCATTCCAAACCGTTCCATTCTACTCGGATTCATCATTCCATTCCATTCCATTCCATTCCATTCCACTCGGGTTCATTCCATTCCATTCCATTCCATTCCATTCCATTCCATTCCATTCCATTCCATTGCATTCCATTCCGTTCTACTCAGGTTGATTTCCATTCCATTCCATTCCATTCCATTCCAATCCATTCCATTCCATTCCATTCCATTCCATTCCATTCCATTCCATTCCATTCCATTCTATTCCATTCCGTTCTACTCGGCTTGAATCCATTGAGTTCCGTTCCGTTCCGTTCCGTCCCGACACGTCCCGTCCCGTCCCGTCCCGTGCCGTCCCGTCCCGTCCCGTCCCGTGCCGTTGTACACGGGTTGATTCCATTCCACTCCGTTCCGTTCCTTTCCGTTCCCTTCCATTCAGTTCCACGCGGGTTGATTCAATTCCATTCTATTCTATTCCATTCCATTCCATTCCATTCCATTCCATTCCATTCAATTTTACTCGGGTTGATTCCATGCCGTTCCGTTCCGTTCCATTCTGTCCCATCCCGACGCGTCCCGTCCGGTCCCGTCCCATTCCGTTCCGTTCTGATCGGGTTGATTCCGCTCCATTCCGTTCCGTTCCTTTCCGTTCCATTCCATTCCGTTACACGCGGGTTGATTCAATTCCATTCTATTACATTGAATTCCATTCCATTCCATTCCATTCCATTCTACTCGGATTGATTGCATTCCATTCCATTCCAGTCCAGTCCATTCCAATCCATTCCATTCTACTCGGGTTGATTCCATTCCATTCCATTCCATTCCATTCCATTCCATTCCATTCTATTCCATTGCGTTCCATTCAATTCGATTCCATTCCATTCCATTCCATTCCATTCCAATCCATTCCATTCTACTTGGGTTCATTCCATTCCATTCCATTCCATTCCATTCCATTCCATTCGATTCCATTCCATTTCATTCCATTCCATTCTGTTCTACTCGGGTTGATTCCACTCCATTCCATTCCATTCCATTCCATTCTATTCCATTACATTCCATTCGATTCCATTCTATTCCATTCGATTCCATTCCATTCCATTTCATTTTATTCCAATCCATTCCATTCCATTCTATTCCATTGAATTCCATTCCATTCCATTCCATTCCATCCAATTCCATTCCTTTCCATTCCAATCCATTCCATTCTACTCGGGTTGATTCCATTCCATTCCATTCCATTCCATTCCATTCGATTCCATTCCATTCCATTCCATTCCATTCCATTCCGTTCTACTCGGGTTGATTCCATTCTATTCCATTCCATTCCGTTCGATTCCATTCGATTCCATTCGATTCCATTCCATTCCATTCCATTCCCTTCCATTCCATTCTATTCCATTGAATTCCATTCCATTCCATTGCATTCCATTCCATTCCATTCCATTCCATTCCGTTCTACTCTGATTGACTCCATTCCATTCCATTCCATTCCATTCCATTCCATTCCAATCCATTCCATTCCATTCCATTCGATTCCATTCCATTCCATTCCATTCCATTCCATTCCATTCCAATACATTCCATTCTACTCTGGTTGATTCCATTCCATTCCATTCCATTCCATTCCATTCCATTCGTCTCTATTCGATTCCATTCGATTCCATTCCATTCTATTCCATTGAATTTCATTCCATTCCATTCCATTCCATTCCATTCCATTCTATTCCATTCCATTCCATTCCATTCCGTTCTACTCGGGTTGATTCCATTCCATTCCATTCCATTCCATTCCATTCCATTCCATTCCACTCCATTCCATTCGATTCCATTCGATTCCATTCCATTCCATTCCATTCCATTCCAATCCATTCCATTCTACTCGGGTTGATTCCATTCCATTCCATTCCATTCCATTCCATTCCATTCCATTCCATTCCGTTCCATTCCATTGCATTCCATTCGATTCCATTCGATTCCATTCCATTCGATTCCATTCGATATCATTCGATTCCATTCCATCCCATTCCATTCCATTCCATTCCATTCCGTTGTACTCGGGTTGATTCCATTCCATTCCGTTTCATTCCATTCCATTCCATTCCATTCCATTCCATTCCGTTCTAATCGGTTTGATTCCACTCCATTCCATTCCATTCCATTCCATTCCATTCCATTCCATTCCATTCCATTCCATTCCATTCCATTCCTTTGCATTCCAACCCATTCCGTTCTACTCGGGTTGATTCCATTCCATTCCATTCCATTCCATTCCATTCCATTCCATTCCATTCCATTCCATTCCATTCCATTTCATTCCAAACCATTCCATTCTACTCGGGTTCATCATTCCATTCCATTCCATTCCATTCCATTCCACTCGGGTTCTTTCCATTCCATTCCATTCCATTCCATTCCATTCCATTCCATTCCATTCCATTTCGTTCTACTCAGGTTGATTTCCATTCCATTCCATTCCATTCCATTCCATTCCATTCCATTCCATTCCATTCCATTCCATTCCATTCCACTCCATTCCATTCCGTTGTATTCGGGTTGATTCCATTCCATTCCATTCCATTCCATTCCATTCCATTCCATTCCATTCCATTCCATTCCATTCCATTCTATTCCATTCCGTTCTACTCGGCTTGAATCCATTGATTTCCGTTCCGTTCCGTTCCGTCCCGACACGTCCCGTCCCGTCCCGTCCCGTCCCGTCCCATCCCGTCCCGTCCCGTCCCGTGCCATTGTACTCGGGTTGATTCCATTCCACTCCGTTCCGTTCATTTCCGTTCCGTTCCATTCAGTTCCACGCGGGTTGATTCAATTCCATTCTATTCTATTCCATTCCATTCCATTCCATTCCATTCCATTCCATTCCATTCCACTCGTGTTGATTCCATGCCGTTCCGTTCCGTTCCATTGCGTCCCATCCCGACGCGTCCCGTCCCGTCCCGTCCCGTCAAATTACGTTCCGTTCTGATCGGGTTGATTCCGTTCCATTCCGTTCCGTTCCATTCCGTTACACGCGGGTTGATTCAATTCCATTCTATTACATTGAATTCCATTCCATTCCATTCCATTCCATTCTACTCGGATTGATTGCATTCCATTCCATTCCATTCCAGTCCATTCCAATCCATTCCATTCTACTCGGGTTGATTCCATTCCATTCCATTCCATTCCATTCCATTCCATTCCATTCCATTCCATTCCATTCCACTCGGGCTCATTCCATTCCATTCCATTCCATTCCATTCCATTCCATTCCATTCTATTCCATTCCATTCCATTCCGTTCTACTCGGGTTGATTTCCATTCCATTCCATTCCATTCCATTCCACTCCATTCCATTCCATTCCATTCCATTCCATTCCATTCCATTCCATTCCATTCCATTCCATTCCATTCCATTCCATTCCTTTCCATTTATTCCATTCCGTTCTACTCGGGTTGATTCCATTGAGTTTGGTTACGTTCCGTTCCGTCCCATCCCGTCCCGTCCCGTCCCGTTCCGTTTTACTCGGGTTGATTCCTTTGCATTCCGTTCGGCTCGTTTCCATTCCGTTCCATTCCGTTCCACGCGGGTTGGTTCAATTCCATTCTATTCTATTCTATTCCTTTCCATTCCATTCCATTCTACTCGGGTTGATTCCATGCCGTTCCATTCCGTTCCATTCCGTCCCATCCCGACCCGTCCCATCCCGTCCCGTCCCGTCCCATCCCGTTCCGTTCCACATGGGCTGATTCAATTCCTTTCGGTTACATTGAATTCCATTCCATTCCATTCCATTCCATTCCATTCCATTCCATTCCATTCCATTCCATTCCATTCCTTTCCATTCCAATCCATTCCATTCTACTCGGGTTGATTCCATTCCATTCCAATCCATTCCATTCCATTCCATTCCATTCCATTCCATTCAGTTTCATTCCATTCCATTCCATTCCATTCCATTCCTTTCCATTCCATTCCATTCCATTCCATTCCATTCCATTCTATTCCATTACATTCTACTACATTGAATTCCATTCCATTCCATTCAATTCCATTCCATTCCATTCCTTTCCATTCCATATAGTTCTACTCGGGTTGATTCCATTCCATTCCATTCCATTCCATTCCATTCCATTCCATTCCATTCCATTCCATTGCATTCCATTCCATTCCATTCCATTACTTTCCATTCCATTCCATTCCAATCCATTCCATTCTACTCGGGTTGACTCCATTCCATTCCATTCCATTCCATTCCATTCCATTCCATTATATTCCATTCTATTCCATTCGATTCCGTTCTATTCCATTCCATTCCATTCCATTCCATTCCATTCCATTCCATTCCATTCCATTCGATTCCATTCCATTCCATTCGATTCCATTCCATTCCATTCCATTCCATTCCATTCCATTCCATTCCATTCCATTCCATTCCATTCCATTGCGTTCCATTCGATTCGATTCCATTCCATTCCATTCCAATCCATTCCATTCTACTTGGGTTGATTCCATTCCATTCCATTCCATTCGATTCCATTCGATTCCATTCCATTCCATTCCATTCCATTCCATTCCATTCCATTCCATTCCATTCCATTCCTTTCCATTCCATTATGTTCTACTCGGGTTGATTCCACTCCATTCCATTCCATTCCATTCCATTCTATTCCATTCCATTCCATTCGATTCCATTCTATTCGATTCGATGCCATTCCATTCCATTTCATTTTATTCCATTCCATTCCATTCCATTCTATTCCATTGAATTCCATTCCATTCCATTCCATTCCATTCCATTCCATTCGATTCCATTCCATTGCATTCCGTTCCATTCCATTCCATTCCGTTCTACTCGGGTTGATTCCATTCTATTCCATTCCATTCCGTTCGATTCCATTCGATTCCATTCGATTCCATTCCATTCCATTCCATTCCCTTCCATTCCATTCTATTCCATTGAATTCCATTCCATTGCATTGCATTCCATTCCATTCCATTCCATTCCATTCCGTTCTACTCTGATTGACTCCATTCCATTCCATTCCATTCCATTCCATTCCATTCCATTCCATTCCATTCCATTCCATTCGATTCCATTCCATTCCATTCCATTCCATTCCATTCCATTCCATTCCAATACATTCCATTCTACTCTGGTTGATTCCATTCCATTCCATTCCATTCCATTCCATTCGTCTCCATTCGATTCCATTCGATTCCATTCCATTCTATTCCATTGAATTCCATTCCATTCCATTCCATTCCATTCCATTCCATTCCATTCCATTCCATTCCATTCCATTCCATTCCATTCCATTCCATTCCACTCCATTGCATTCGATTCCATTCGATTCCATTCCATTCCATTCCATTCCATTCCAATCCATTCCATTCTACTCGGGTTGATTCCATTCCATTCCATTCCATTCCATTCCATTCCATTCCATTCCATTCCATTCCATTCCATTGCATTCCATTCGATTCCATTCGATTCCATTCCATTCGATTCCATTCGAGATCATTCGATTCCATTCCATCCCATTCCATTCCATTCCATTCCATTCCGTTTTACTCGGGTTGATTCCATTCCATGCCATTTCATTCCATTCCATTCCATTCCATTCCATTCGATTCCATTCGATTCCATTCCATTCCATTCCATTCCAATCCATTCCATTCTACTCGGGTTGATTCCATTCCATTCCATTCCATTCCATTCCATTCCATTCCATTCCATTCCACTCGATTCCATTCCATTCTTTCCATTCCATTCCAATCCATTCCATTCTACTCGGGTGGATTCCATTCCATTCCATTCCATTCCATTCCATTCCATTCCATTCCATTCCATTCCATTCCATTCCATTCTGTTCTACTCGGGTTGATTCCACTCCATTCCATTCCATTCCATTCCATTCTATTCCATTCCATTCCATTCGATTCCATTCTATTCGATTCGATGCCATTCCATTCCATTTCATTTTATTCCATTCCATTCCATTCCATTCTATTCCATTGAATTCCATTCCATTCCATTCCATTCCATTCCATTCCATTCCATTCCATTCCATTCCATTGCATTCCATTCCATTCCATTCCATTCCGTTCTACTCGGGTTGATTCCATTCTATTCCATTCCATTCCGTTCGATTCCATTCTATTCCATTCGATTCCATTCCATTCCATTCCATTCCCTTCCATTCCATTCTATTCCATTGAATTCCATTCCATTCCATTGCATTCCATTCCATTCCATTCCATTCCATTCCATTCCGTTCTACTCTGATTGACTCCATTCCATTCCATTCCATTCCATTCCATTCCATTCCATTCCATTCCATTCCATTCCATTCCATTCGATTCCATTCCATTCCATTCCATTCCATTCCATTCCATTCCAATACATTCCATTCTACTCTGGTTGATTCCATTCCATTCCATTCCATTCCATTCCATTCGTCTCCATTCGATTCCATTCGATTCCATTCCATTCTATTCCATTGAATTCCATTCCATTCCATTCCATTCCATTCCATTCCATTCCATTCCATTCCATTCCATTCCATTCCATTCCGTTCTACTCGGGTTGATTCCATTCCATTCCATTCCATTCCATTCCATTCGTCTCCATTCGATTCCATTCGATTCCATTCCATTCTATTCCATTGAATTCCATTCCATTCCATTCCATTCCATTCCATTCCATTCCATTCCATTCCATTCCATTCCATTCCATTCCATTCCATTCCACTCCATTGCATTCGATTCCATTCGATTCCATTCCATTCCATTCCATTCCATTCCAATCCATTCCATTCTACTCGGGTTGATTCCATTCCATTCCATTCCATTCCATTCCATTCCATTCCATTCCATTCCATTCCATTCCATTGCATTCCATTCGATTCCATTCGATTCCATTCCATTCGATTCCATTCGAGATCATTCGATTCCATTCCATCCCATTCCATTCCATTCCATTCCATTCCGTTTTACTCGGGTTGATTCCATTCCATGCCATTTCATTCCATTCCATTCCATTCCATTCCATTCGATTCCATTCGATTCCATTCCATTCCATTCCATTCCAATCCATTCCATTCTACTCGGGTTGATTCCATTCCATTCCATTCCATTCCATTCCATTCCATTCCATTCCATTCCACTCGATTCCATTCCATTCTTTCCATTCCATTCCAATCCATTCCATTCTACTCGGGTGGATTCCATTCCATTCCATTCCATTCCATTCCATTCCATTCCATTCCATTCCATTCCATTCCATTCCATTCTGTTCTACTCGGGTTGATTCCACTCCATTCCATTCCATTCCATTCCATTCTATTCCATTCCATTCCATTCGATTCCATTCTATTCGATTCGATGCCATTCCATTCCATTTCATTTTATTCCATTCCATTCCATTCCATTCTATTCCATTGAATTCCATTCCATTCCATTCCATTCCATTCCATTCCATTCCATTCCATTCCATTCCATTCCATTGCATTCCATTCCATTCCATTCCATTCCGTTCTACTCGGGTTGATTCCATTCTATTCCATTCCATTCCGTTCGATTCCATTCTATTCCATTCGATTCCATTCCATTCCATTCCATTCCCTTCCATTCCATTCTATTCCATTGAATTCCATTCCATTCCATTGCATTCCATTCCATTCCATTCCATTCCATTCCATTCCGTTCTACTCTGATTGACTCCATTCCATTCCATTCCATTCCATTCCATTCCATTCCATTCCATTCCATTCCATTCCATTCGATTCCATTCCATTCCATTCCATTCCATTCCATTCCATTCCAATACATTCCATTCTACTCTGGTTGATTCCATTCCATTCCATTCCATTCCATTCCATTCGTCTCCATTCGATTCCATTCGATTCCATTCCATTCTATTCCATTGAATTCCATTCCATTCCATTCCATTCCATTCCATTCCATTCCATTCCATTCCATTCCATTCCATTCCATTCCATTCCGTTCTACTCGGGTTGATTCCATTCCATTCCATTCCATTCCATTCCATTCCATTCCATTCCATTCCATTTCACTCCATTGCATTCGATTCCATTCGATTCCATTCCATTCCATTCCATTCCATTCCAATCCATTCCATTCTACTCGGGTTGATTCCATTCCATTCCATTCCATTCCATTCCATTCCATTCCATTCCATTCCATTCCATTCCATTCCATTCCATTCCATTGCATTCCATTCGATTCCATTCGATTCCATTCCATTCGATTCCATTCGAGATCATTCGATTCCATTCCATCCCATTCCATTCCATTCCATTCCATTCCGTTTTACTCGGGTTGATTCCATTCCATGCCATTTCATTCCATTCCATTCCATTCCATTCCATTCGATTCCATTCGATTCCATTCCATTCCATTCCATTCCAATCCATTCCATTCTACTCGGGTTGATTCCATTCCATTCCATTCCATTCCATTCCATTCCATTCCATTCCACTCGATTCCATTCCATTCTTTCCATTCCATTCCAATCCATTCCATTCTACTCGGGTGGATTCCATTCCATTCCATTCCATTCCATTCCATTCCATTCCATTCCATTCCATTCCATTCCATTCCATTCCATTCCGTTCTAGTCGGGTTGATTCCATTCTATTCCATTCCATTCCATTCCATTCCATTAAATTCCATTCCATTCTATTCCACTCCATTCTACTCCATTGAATTCCATTCCATTCCATTCTATTCCATTCCATTCCACTCCTTTCCATTCCATTTAGTTCTACTCGGGTTGATTCCATTCCATTCCATTCCATTCCATTCCATTCCATTCCATTCCATTCCATTCCATTCCATTCCATTCCATTCCATTGCATTCCATTCGATTCCATTCGATTCCATTCCATTCCATTCCATTCAATTCCATTCCATTCCATTCCATTCCATTCCATTCCATTCCATTCCATTCCATTCCATTCCGTTCCACTCGGGTTGATTCCATTCTATTCCATTCCATTCCATTCGATTCCATTCGATATCATTTGATTCCATTCCATCCCATTCCATTCCATTCCATTCCATTCCGTTCTTCTTGGGTTGATTCCATTCCATTCCATTCCATTCCATTCCATTTCTTTCGATTCCATTCGATTCCATTCCATTCCAATCCATTGCATTCTACTCAGGTTGATTCCATTCCATTCCATTCCATTCCATTCCATTCCATTCCATTTGATTCCACTCGATTCCATTCCATTCCTTTCCATTCCATTCAAATCCATTCCATTCTATTCGGGTGGATTCCATTCCATTCCATTCCATTCCATTCCATTCCATTCCATTCCATTCCATTCCATTCCATTCCATTCGATTCCATTCCATTCCATTCCCTTCCATTCCATTCCATTCCATTCCTTTCCGTTCTACTCGGGTTGATTCCATTCCATTCCATTGCATTCCATTCCATTCCATTCCATTCCATTCCATTCCATTCCATTCCATTCCATTCCTTTCCATTCCATTCTATTCCATTCCATTCTACTCCATTGAATTCCATTCCATTCCATTCCATTCCATTCCATTCCTTTCCAATCCATTTAGTTCTACTCGTGTTGATTCCATTCCATTCCATTCCATTCCATTCCATTCCATTCCATTCCATTCCATTCCATTCCATTCCATTACAGTCCATTCCATTCCATTACTTTCCATTCCATTCCATTCCAATCCATTCTATTCTACTCGGGTTGACTCCATTCCATTCCATTCCACTCCATTCCATTCCGTTATATTCCATTCTATTCCATTCGATTACGTTCGATTCCATTCCATTCCTTTCCATTCCATTCCATTCCATTCGATTCCATTCCATTCCATTCGATTCCCTTCCATTCCATTCCATTCCATTCCATTCCATTCCAATCCATTCCATTCTACTCGGGTTGATTCCATTCCATTCCATTCCATTCCAATCCATTCCATTCCATTCCGTTCCATTCCATTCCATTCCAGTCCATTCCATTCCATTCCATTCCATTCCATTCCTTTCTATTCCATTCCATTCCATTCCATTCCATTCCATTCCATTCCATTCCATTCCGTTCTAATCGGGTTGATTCCACTCCATTCCATTCCCTTCCATTCAATTCCATTCCATTCCATTCCATTAAATTCCATTCCATTCCTTTCCATTCCAACCCATTCCTTTCTACTCGGGTTGATTCCATTCCATTCCATTCCATTCCATTCCATTCCATTCCATTCCATTCCATTCCATTCCATTCCATTCCAAACCGTTCTATTCTACTCGGATTCATCATTCCATTCCATTACATTCCATTCCATTCCACTCGGGTTCATTCCATTCCATTCCATTCCATTCCATTCCATTCCATTCCATTCCATTCCATTCCGTTCTACTCAGGTTGATTTCCATTCCATTTCATTCCATTCCATTCCATTCCATTCCATTCCATTCCATTCCATTCCATTCCATTCTATTCCATTCCGTTCTACTCGGCTTGAATCCATTGAGTTCCGTTCCGTTCCGTTCCGTCCCGACACGTCCCGTCCCGTCCCGTCCCGTCCCGTCCCGTCCCGTCCCGTCCCGTGCCGTTCCACATGGGTTGATTCAATTCCTTTCGGTTACATTGAATTCCATTCCACTCCATTCCATTCCATTCCGTTCCCTTCCATTCAGTTCCACGCGGGTTGATTCAATTCCATTCTATTCTATTCCATTCCATTCCATTCCATTCCATTCCATTCCATTCCATTCTACTCGGGTTGATTCCATGCCGTTCCGTTCCGTTCAATTGCGTCCCATCCCGACGCGTCCCGTCCCGTCCCGTCCCGTCAAATTACGTTCCGTTCTGATCGGGTTGATTCCGTTCCATTCCGTTCCGTTCCTTTCCGTTCCGTTCCATTCCGTTACACGCGGGTTGATTCAATTCCATTCTATTACATTGAATTCCATTCCATTCCATTCCATTCCATTCTACTCGGATTGATTGCATTCCATTCCATTCCATTCCAGTCCATTCCAATCCATTCCATTCTACTCGGGTTGATTCCATTCCATTCCATTCCATTCCATTCCATTCCATTCCATTCCATTCCATTCCATTCCACTCGGGCTCATTCCATTCCATTCCATTCCATTCCATTCCATTCCATTCCATTCCATTCCATTCCGTTCTACTCGGGTTGATTTCCATTCCATTCCATTCCATTCCATTCCACTCCATTCCATTCCATTCCACTCCATTCCATTCCATTCCATTCCATTCCATTCCATTCCATTCCATTCCATTCCATTCCTTTCCATTTATTCCATTCCGTTCTACTCGGTTTGATTCCATTGAGTTTGGTTACGTTCCGTTCCGTCCCATCCCGTCCCGTCCCGTCCCGTTCCGTTTTACTCGGGTTGATTCCTTTGCATTCCGTTCCGCTCGTTTCCATTCCGTTCCATTCCGTTCCACGCGGGTTGGTTCAATTCCATTCTATTCTATTCTATTCCTTTCCATTCCATTCCATTCTACTCGGGTTGATTCCATGCCGTTCCATTCCGTTCCATTCCGTCCCATCCCGACCCGTCCCATCCCGTCCCGTCCCGTCCCATCCCGTTCCGTTCCACATGGGTTGATTCAATTCCTTTCGGTTACATTGAATTCCATTCCACTCCATTCCATTCCATTCCATTCCATTCCATTCCATTCCATTCCATTCCATTCCATTCCATTCCATTCCATTCCTTTCCATTCCAATCCATTCCATTCTACTCGGGTTGATTCCATTCCATTCCAATCCATTCCATTCCATTCCATTCCATTCCTTTCCATTCAGTTTCATTCCATTCCATTCCATTCCATTCCATTCCTTTCCATTCCATTCCATTCCATTCCATTCCATTCTATTCCATTACATTCTACTACATTGAATTCCATTCCATTCCATTCAATTCCATTCCATTCCATTCCTTTCCATTCCATATAGTTCTACTCGGGTTGATTCCATTCCATTCCATTCCATTCCATTCCATTCCATTCCATTCCATTCCATTGCATTCCATTCCATTCCATTCCATTACTTTCCATTCCATTCCATTCCAATCCATTCCATTCTACTCGGGTTGACTCCATTCCATTCCATTCCATTCCATTCCATTCCATTCCATTCCATTATATTCCATTCTATTCCATTCGATTCCGTTCGATTCCATTCCATTCCATTCCATTCCATTCCA